>NW_020956663.1:84164-105142 GCF_003031625.1 Empidonax traillii | reverse complement strand
CCTTCTTCTCTAGCAATTATAGATCTGAAATTAGGAGGCTCCGATTGAAGGAAAGCAAATTATGGAAAAGGGAAAAAAGAAAAATAACAGCCCTTTATTAAGTATGTGTGTATTAACGTAACACGAGGGAAAAAGAAAACCAAGTAAAACAACCAAACAATACCCCTATACCCACTAATAATCCCCTTCAAGAACAAAACCGATAAAACCGGCAAAAAAAAAAAAAAAATCAAATAGTTCAATTTTTAGCACTCTTTGGTGCAGTTCCAGCCACAGTCAGCAGGGGGCACCGTCGCGTCACTGGAGATGCAAAAATTTGCAATGTCTTATCCCGTTCACCAGGTGGCGCTGTTGAGTTATCAAAAGTGCAGAGCTTGTAATGTTCTATAGTAGTCACCAGGTGGCGCTGTTGGATCACTAGAGGAGTGGAACTTGCAATGTCCAGCGCTCGTCACCGGGCGGCGCTGTGGGATCCCTGGTCGCCGCCGGGTGGCGAGGGAGGAGGGGGAAAGGGGAAGGGAAACAGAAAGTTCTCCCAATGGAAGAAAAAATTCACGACTCGGTGAAGGTCCCGCGGTGAAAAAAGAACCAAGACTGCAACCAGCCGGCAACTGTGCAGAGAGCTCCCACAGGGAAAAAAAAACAAAGGAGAAACCAGGCAGTCTCTCCTCTCTGCTGCAGCCTCCCCTCCTGCTCCCGAGCTGAGCTCCCACACCCCAACCCCCACCTCTTTCCACCCACACATCCTGGCCTTCTTCCTAACTCCTCTCCCTTCGTTGCCAGGAGACTAATTCTCGGTCGTTAGGACCCAGGCCGACTCTTTTGTTCACTTGATGGCTCTTTAACAGCATTCATGCGGGGGGGGGAGGGGGAGAAGGGGAAAGGAAAGACAAAATTCCTTTCTAAAATCAGAACTATGACACCCAATAAGTCTTTTCATGTATTTGTGTTAACACAGAATTTGTATTTCAATTGAGGGAATATCTAGTTTACTAATTGTGTCAGGGGAATACCAAATATCTGGATTTATTTGTTTCTCTTCCTCAGTTGTCAAGGGATAAGCCGATATGTTTAATTCTTGGTTCTGAATTTTAATTTCCAATTGTTATTCTACAATTAAGTTTCGTCCCAGTAAGTTATATTCTGCTTCTGGAACGAGCAGGAGTTCACCAATACCAAATTTGTTTTGGGTTTCAAAAAGTACATTCTTAATCTTATTTACTTTAAATGGTTTCCTTTTCGCTCCGATTACTTGTACTTTTTCAGGGGATACTTTGTATCCATCAGGAACCTGTCTAATGGTCGATTTTTCGGCTCCTGTATCGACTAAAAAGGTGAACTCCTGTTTGTGGGGACCTATCTTCAGTTTTATCAAGGGCTCAAGATGACTCCGGTCCCCTAAAATATAGAGCCCCTGACTATCCTATTCTGTCTTTAAAACTTCTTTATCTCTAATTCGCTGTCTGCAATTTCTTTTCACATGTCCCCTTTTTCCACAGTAAAAGCAACTTTCCTGGTCCCGCTTAATCACTTCTTTCACTTTACCTCTTTTTAAAATTCTTTGGTCTCCGAGCCCCCTTTTGCGGTCTTTTTTTTTACTGCTGCCATCATCATCTTCTTAGTATTCTCATCCTCCCTTCTCACATACATTTTTCTCACATACACTTTTTCACATACACTTTCTGAGCTTCTCTTTTCTTTAAATTCACTTATTACATAAAGTGTAGATTCGGCTTGTGGTTTTTTTTTAACCAAACTTTTGCATACTGACTTTCCTCTGGGTTAAAAGGTTCTTTATTATTGACCCAGAGATTTAATTGTTGCCTCACCCAGTCCTCTTCCAACCCATATACCGGCCAGAAGACATTCTGTGAGATTTTCTTCCCTCCCCATATCTTAGTACAATATAATATTATCTTTTGTTTATCTTTCCCTACTGTCCCAGGGAAATGTTTCCAATTATCTAAGATATAGGCTAGAGGGGTATTCTTAGGTACAGAGGGTACCCGTCCCATGGGAGTCGAAGGCTTGCTGCCCTTCGCTTCCATCTTCTGGAATATCCACAATTACACACACACACATTCGCTCCCCTTATTCCTGGCCCAGTCCCTCGCGGGAGATGGGAACCGCAGTACTAAAGGGTCTGCACTCGCTTGGCTCAATATATATCGAACCTCTCAGTCGTTATATTCCAGGAAAACCAACCCCGCCCGAACGGCAACCTTGCGAACAAGTCCGCAATATACTTATGCGTCCTGCGTCTTCGTCCGGACTCCCGTGCACAGAATTTTTATGGGATTTTACCGGTTCTGTTTTGCTCGATATTCTAGAATTTAGGTTCGTTGGTGAGGGTGAAGCAGGCTGGTAGTGTCTTACGGGACCGCGAATAATTGCGGGGCGCCTTCCCGAAGGACCCCCAGTCCACTATTCCTCATCCGAGTCACGGCACCAGATTGTGTTTAATTGAGACCACAAAGGATCAAAATTCGATTAAAATTTATTGATTATAGCAAGTAGAATATGAGCAAAATGCAGCGCTGGACGGCAGGGGAGTCTGCGCTCCGCCAACTGCCGTATTTGAGCAGTTTAAACAGTTCCCTTTTATACATCTTTACTTCCGTTGTTTGTGAAATAGTGGAGGTATTCGGTGTATGCTTCAGTTATTGTTAGGGGGTCGCTCTTTGCCTCCCGGTAGTCGTTAAGGCTGAAGTAAGAAGTCTTCTTCCCTTTTCCCATAGTTGGTCCCTTATTCATACGTCCTTATATGGGGTTGTTTGTCACATTCCTGTTGAACATCTGGGGGTTATCTTTGTTTGCATAAGGTATTCGTCCATTGTTTTAGTTTACATAAGCAGTTTTACATCCTTTGACCTTTACATTAGTTGTAACATAAATCTTTAATAAACAATAACATAGTCCATAGGTTCTCACATCTATCCAAAACAAGAAAAGTTGGGAAGTTATGTATAAATGCAGTAAAAGTGCAAAGTGTATGTTGGTGTCCATTTTTATTTATAAACCTTTTTTCTGTGAATACTGGGATTTAAAAGTTGGGATTTTATCAGCCTCTAGTATCCTTCAGACTTTGATCTTGCAGTCAGTTCCACACATGATACTTCTTTAGCCTGCTCAGTTCAGTCAGGTTCTGGTATTGCCAGTGGCAGTAATGTCATATAAGAAGAGTCTCTAAGAATCAGCTTTAATGAATTATTTCTGTTAAAAATTAAACTAGTCAGGGAAGGTTTGCTTTTACCCAAGTGTATGGTGAGACTGTAGAAGTTGCTTTGGGAGAGCAGAGAGGTCCAAATTATTGGGGATGGGAGTTGAGGAATTATTTTCTTTTTTGATTTTGGTAAGTCTAAATAGTTCAATACTTTTATTTTTTTAAAGGTGTTTGATTTACGCCAGTGTTATCGTCAGATGCAACAGCAGGCTGCCACAGCCCAAGCTGCTGCTGCTGTTCAAGCTGCAGCAGTAGCAGGAAACATCCCTGGACCAGGATCAGTAGGTGGAATAGCCCCAGCCATTAGTAAGTGCATTAACTGCTTGGTTTCCTTTTTTTCCTTACCTGAAAACAAATAATACAGCTCTCCCTCATAACAGCACCCACCCACCCACTGCCCCTGCAACAGTACAAACAGACTTGGGATGAGGTAGCAGGATTGGAGTGAGGTGGGGCTGGGGTGGCATCGGGGTAAGTCTGTATTCATTCACTTTGTACCTGCTTCACACCATTTTTCATTCTGTAGTCTTCAGGGAATGTTGGATTTGGAAGTGGCTGCTTATTGTACTGCAAGAAGTATTGTAATACAACAAAAAGCATGCTATATACAAGGTCAAATAGCATAACTGTATCACTTTAAACAGAGATACTTTTGGCTGCTTAGACCCAAGCTTGAAAAACAGTCTTTGGGATCCAAGCTCATAAAAATGTTACTCAAAACAATAGGGATTACTGGGCAACAAAGTCCTTGACTAGATTTAGGAAAACTTAAGATTCTTGAGAAGAGGAAGAAGAGAGTGTGAGGGTGTTTTTTTCTCTTTTTTTTTTTTTTTTTTTTTTTTTTTTTTTTTTTTTTTTTTTTTTTTTTTTTTTTTTTAAAGCTATTCTGGGCTGGAGTTTTCTTAGCTACTAAATTCTAGATTCTTGAAATTGTACCTAATACTTTTTAAAGTGAAAGTACTTACATGTCTCAGGCTGCTTTATGTGCCATAGTGTTTTCTGGATTGCCACGTGGTTCTTTCCAGCTATCTTACAAATTGCTGAAGGCATTTTGGGGAAATGTGTTTAACTTTTGTCTTTCTTAGCCATACTTGCGATTTGAAGCTTGTCAGCTGTTTGCCAGCTGTATTTTATTACATGTAAGTATTGTCATTTGTTAATCCAGCTTCCTGCAGGTGGTCAGTCTTAATTCCTATGTTGAAAATGCAGCATTTGGCAAACCTCAAGAATAAGTGTATTTTTACTTCTAAATAAGAGTTACATGCATTGTATCATATAAGACATTGGGTGTCATTCCATCTGCTTTATTTTAGAGTTTTATATTTCAACATCCTTTCAAGATTACATAATGGTGAAAAAATTTTTAATTGTAAAAAACACAAATTAATTGCTGCATTCATTATAGCAAAGATCTAGAAATACGGATTGGCCTTGACTGTGGTGAGAGGGAACTGTATGTGAAGCAAGAGCCAAGCAAACAGGAATGGCTAAACAAACAGATGATGAAAGAACGTGTCTGAATACTTACTTGAAACTTCTCCTGGTTAGGTTTGTCAGCTGCTGCTGGAATTGGTGTAGATGACCTTCGCCGCTTATGCATACTCAGGATGAGTTTTGTAAAAGGTTGGGGACCTGATTACCCAAGACAGAGCATTAAAGAGACACCATGATGGATTGAAATTCACTTACACCGTGCCCTCCAGCTTCTAGATGAAGTACTTCATACCATGCCTATTGCAGACCCACAACCTTTAGACTGAGATACCTCTGCTGCACTGCTGCAGGCCATTATATTGTGAGGATGGTGGATTGTAAAATACAGTCCTGTTTATAACCTGAAGATATATTTTACTTTTGTTCTACCTAATCTTCTAAAACCATGTTTTAAAAATGTGTTTGCCACCTTGCTCTTAGCAGAAAGAAATTAAACACTCAGAATTTGGATTTCAGTTATTTTCAGAACTTAATTGTCATAATACAGGGCTTAAAGTAAAAGGTAAACACCTAACAGAGACTTTACAGAATTGGGTTTGTTCCCTTTGAAACTTTCCTTCTCTATTATGGCATCTTGGTGATAAGTCTCACAGGAGCCTTTTCTATGCAGAATATATATATATTTATATCTGAAAACTCCTTCTACTACTTACAAACATTTACCTTGTAGCAACTTTAAAGTTCCAACTGATTTGTGATGTTCTTTTTAGGGAACAATAGTTAACAGAAGACTTCTTTATTTTATTGACAATCTTGTTATGATTTTTCAGATTAAAACATAGAAACTGCCAAAAAGTGAGAGGATGAGACCTATGTTGTGGGCACTGATTAAAAATACCAAGGAAAAGAAATGTGGCTTTTCCTTCACTAGTTTTTTTAAAAAGATATCTTAGATTTTTATTTATATAGACAGGTAAGTTTTAAAACACTAAAGTAAATGGATACTTTCAGTGCTGGCACTCAATTTAAATAACATGAAATACCCAGTCTGCAAAGTTGGCACTGAAATTGCATAATGAGCACCTAATGGCAGGAACATATTTTCATAATTACTACTGACTTCTGCGATTTTTCTCAAGTAACACTTGGCAGGTATTTTAAAGAAGTTGCATGACTCTTTTTACTTGCATATACCATTAATCATGTATAATATTGCACCAATATTTAGGATCCAGTTTTTGTATCTGTTCACCATTTCCACTCAGCAAGATGGCAAACTTGTTTTTATACCTTTTGGTTATTTTAAGCCCTATGCCATCAATGACCGTATCAATTGGGAATGACCTTGTGTAGAGAATTTATAGTAAAAAAAAAATGCACATGTATTGACTGTATGAAAGATACAATGCGTGTGCTTTCTCTCTAGCTAATAGTATAAATAAAATTATGAAACCCCTGATTTTTATAAATTTATTTTGCTTATATTATGTAATTCTGCACCTTGAAACCATTGATCTTGAATGATGGATTCCTTTCCTTTGCAAAACCTGCAGCAGCCAATAGTGGTAAGAATTACTGTTGGTTTAAATTTGCCAGGAACAAGTCCAATTTTTCTTACTTTCGCTGCTTCTCAATAAAAGCATGTCCTGAGGATATATCTTTTTGGTTATTTGATGAGATATGAAGAGAGAGAAGGAATTCCTTCTTCTTCAGCATGTATATAGGGAGTTGGAGCTTAATTAAACAGGCTTAGAAGAACATAGACTCCAACTGAAGTCTTTCAAGCGCTGCTGGTTTGATCTGCCTTCTGTGCTGAGCTGACCTGGCAGCACAGCTGGGGTGGTTAACAGAAGTAGAAGTCTTGGAAAAGATCATTCAAAAGCTTTTTGACAAGTTTCTTGCATAGTTTCAGGAATCTGTAGAGGGCTGTGACCCACAGTGTTTAGGTATTGCTTCCCCTGTATGCTGGAATTCTTATGAAGGAAGTCAGCAGTCATTGTTTCTCTGAGGTGTGGAAGTACAGAAGACAGGTGACTTCAGAGTGATGACCAGAAATGGATCCATTTTCTCTGTATTTTCACTTATGTGGCAACTTCTTGATGTTTGGAAAAATAGTGTTTACTTTTTCTCAAGGCCTATAGTTTAAAACCTTTTTCATTTTGCTTTCTCTCCCAAATAATCTATTTTGTCTGCAAAGCAAGCTGCTTCACATTCTTGAGGAACACTTTCAGTAGAGGATTCAGGCTACATCCTCAGAGAAGCTTATTAACCAACAGCTTGATTACGCTTCATCCAAAACAGAAATCTTGATTTGGGGGAAGAAATTAAAAGCCTGACTAATGTTCTTCTTGCCAGCCTCCCTATTAGATTGTCTGCCCCACTCTTACCGCTGGGTTCAAGGTGCCCTTGGTGTTTGGAAAGTGTCTAACCTTCTGACTGATTAATTGTTTATACCAGGCTGTTTGATTAGGAGTCCATGAGCTTACTCCCTATTTAACTTTATAGTTTTGCAAGGTGTTTTTCTTGGTGAATGACTGATCTGTATATGACTGCTTCACAGGAAACCTTCTGTACTAGTTGGTTATGTTTTGATTGTGCCAAACTTTGAAAAACTAGTGAAAGATTGCTTCCACCTGTTGGTGTCCTTGCCCGTACTATAGTCTGAAAAAGTCAACTCTTAAGATTTGGGTTTTTTGCAGCTGTTTTGCAAGTCTCCTTAAGTCTGTACCTACAGTGAAGTATTTAGATGGCTCAAAATGTTCAGACTAGAACAACAAAATAATGTCAGATGAGGTTATCAGAAACAGGAAATCACAGACTCCACATCAGGAGAAATCTGAGCATTGTGTGAGGCAGTACAAATACTGAAAAGGCATTCATCTTCTCTGCCAGGCAGTTTTTGATAAGATGCAACTGTAATTGTTAAAGGTCAAAATGAGAGAATCTCATTCTTAGTTTTTAATATGCCTTTAACTTAATTTTTGTACTTTTATGACAAGGCATAAAAAACAGTGCGTAATGGATTGGAAACCCTTCAGTGACAGCACATTGAATCTTTGAGTGTTGCATTTGTCTTTTTCTGAGAGTTGAAAAAGAGCTACAGCTACTTGACAGCTGTGATGATCCCCATATACACTGCAGTCAGGGATGTCAAGGATGCCAGAATCGCATCTCCTTCAGCTCTGAATGTCTAAAATTTAATTAATTCAACAAGTTTTTTTTTTTTTAGCTAGAAATCTTCTGCTTGCAGTCCTCTTCCCATGGCTGCTTTGCTTAGTTCTTTCAATGAAGTAATTACTTCTATGTTTCTCACCCTTGATTATGCACTCTTCAAAAAACACATTGTGCTGGAATACTTTGTAATTTCACTTCATGTATTGGTGAACTGGGATTAGCACTGGAAAGTTTTAGATGGCTTTATCTGTGTTATTGTTAGTTTTGAAAGAGAGGGCAATTAAAGTTAACATGGTAGAGATGTAGGAGAGGAAAACTTTTCTCTGGAATGGTTTAAAAATGCTTAATTCTACAAGAATCCCTTGGAAAGAGTCATAACCACTAAGTGGTGCTGATTAGAAGTGGTTGTTTCTTTCATCACTTTTCTGGGCTTGATGAGAATGATGTGCTCAGAGACCTGAAGCCCCTGGCTGTGATATAAACCACTTCATTAACAGCTCTGGCCTACTGAAGACCTGGGAAGTACCTGTCTGCTCTCTAGAGAGGGACCTACATGGCAAAGGAGAGTGGTCTCCTCCAGTCACCAAAAAGGTCTGTAGCAGCAGCAATCAAACCTGTATCCAACTCCTGTGCCTTACCTTTGAGACCATCTTCTTGTAAGAGTTCTGATGATGACACCATCCTCTCTGTGTAGCTCAGGAATGACTGCCTCTGTTCTGATGCCCAGAAAAGGGGCAGGTGAACAAAAAAAACTGCTCAGAGACAGAGTTTTAGTCCATGAACAGCAGGTATTTATTCATTACGACGTCGGGGAGGTTTACCCGTTCAGGCCAGGTAAAAGCTCCAGCGTGATTCAGTGAAAATAGAGAATTTATACAATATTCGGTTCATGATTGCAACATAATTTTACATATTCATGTTATTGCATCATTTGATTACAATATTCATAACAGGTGGAGTTAGGGGTGGAGATTGAGGCGTGGTCTCTATTTTGAGTCATGCAGGAGCTGGGATACTGAACATCTTTTGTTGTGTCATTCACTTCCAAAATGCCTTCTCAACTGTGTATTTCTGAAAATCATCTATGGGTGATACCTTGCTGGCTCAAAGCTACTGCACATGATGCTGCTGAGCTCACCAAGAAGTGACTTGACTTTTCAGTGCTGTAAAAGTTTCACTTGATGAGACCCGGTGAAAGCAGAACTACTGTCAACAATATCTCAAGAGGTTTTGGTGTTGGTGGTGGCTGTTGTGCTTTTTGAGTAATACATTGCTCCTAAATTTGTAGGACTTGTATAAGTTCACCAAAACCACGCAGCACTTTCTTGCTCTTGTACCTTTTTCTTAGTCTTTTTGGTGAGGTTTGATAGCACTAGAAAGTTGTAATTCAGCTGGATTTAGAGCTGCAAAGTACCCATAACCCAAAACTCACTGCAAGAGGGTTTTTTTGAGCATGAAAGCCTAGTTGTTTCTTCTTTCAGCCATTACCTTTGGATAAGCGGTCAACAGAATTCCCAGCAGTTCCTTTGTAGCTTACTGTATGTTTTTCATTAGACCTAGTTTGTGGATAATATACTGTAGTTAACTTTCCTGAAATTCTGTAACAGAGTATGTTTTTGATTAAAAAAGGTAAAGATTCAAGTCTTTGTTTATTTCATTTAGTGGAGAGCTTTTACTGTTCCTGACCAGCTGTTGATACTGCTAGCTGTGGTCTTGAACTGTGTTAGGGCTAAGAGAGCTCTCTGGATCAGGGCTGTGATGCTAGAGGGTCCCTTTGCAGAGTCCCATGTTTCAGATACTTGGGTACAACTGGTATCAAACCCAAAGCTAAGGTCAGTGTCCAGTGTGGAAACGCCTCTAGGCACCTGCAGGTGCGCAGGTACCAATCTGGCTTAAGGTGGTGGGGCACAACAGTTTAGTGGGTGTTCATGTTAATGGAAATTACTTCTTTTAAACCACCAACCAAGCTGTGTGTGTGTAGTGGGGTCTCAGAGGAAGGGCCAGAGACCAGAATGAGTGCTGTATGTGGGTGATTGATTGCCATCCTGTGTTAAAAGGTGCACAGGAGCTCTACTTCACCTTCTCCTGCAGTCACTAGGCTGTAGAACTCTTCCCAATGAATGAATAAATGAAGTCATGCAATGGAGGAATAAAGGGGTGAGAGAAAGGACAAAAACACATAACCCTTGCACTCCAGTGATTTATGAACAGGAGGCAGGGTGAAAATTCCTTCTCCACTGCAGATCTGATGACCTGTTTGAGCAGGAAGGGGTACATTGGAATGTCTCAGTGAGCACCCACTCTGTGTTTGGGGCTTCACAGGTAGCTGTGGCAGAATGGAGGGCACTGATGCATGTTGTATGTCCTGAGGTGCCAGACTAATAACTGTAATGTGAAAAATGATACTCCCCCCCCCCAACATTTTCCTGTATCTACAGAAGCATCGAATCAAATTCTCCCTACAGATTAATGTCCTGTGGCCAAGACTCTCCTGTTCAGTTGCACAGTCCCTCCATAAGCCACCTTAAACCAATTTTAGCTCCATGCCTCTCCAGAGAGCTTTCTAGATGCTCCTGCCTGGTACTCTTAGCAACCCTTTTCTAACTGCTGGCTGGTCTTTGCTGAGTCTAATGTAAAACTATTGGCTCACACATTGGTATTTGTCTCTAGATCACTGAGAAACTATATACCAGCACATGATGCTGCATCTTTAAACCCTGATACAACCATGTGGCTGTAGGCATGGAATAAATCTGTCACAAAACTAAAGCAGGCCCAAAAAGTCTTAGTCTGAGCACCCCTCTGCTGCCCAAGGGGCCTCTGGGGTAGGTGGCACTAGATGTGCTTAGTGCTCCATTTGCCATTGTTGTAAACACCTGCTGAGGGAAGGGGGGGGGTAGATAAAGCCCACCCAGGGCCACAGCAGCCCCTCAGACCCAGCCAAGCAGATGCATGATGGGGGTGGGAGGGTGGAGGTGGTAGCAGCATGGGGACCTGGTGGCAGTGTGGGTGAAGCACTGCTTTGCAGTAAATGCAGCCAAAGCAGCATGGCCATGCTCAGAGCAAGGAAGCTGCACAACTGGCAGGAGGAGGGCAAGTTTGGGTGCTGCAGCACTTGGAGTGAGGCTGCCACTGGGTGTAGTGACATGACCAAGGACCCATCGCAGGGTGGTGGCAGAGATGGGAATGGCTGCTGTGGGTAGGGATCCATAGGGACACCTGGGCACCTGGTATCAGCAGCAGGCAGAAGAGATGCACCACCAAAGTGCTACTCTGAGGTTAACATAGGTTGCATCAGTGAGCATCCCAAGTAACAAGCAAAGATGAAACAGTCTCATGTTCTGCTGGGAGGGGAGGGTTAGATTGGATATGAGGAAAGATTTCTTCCTTGAAAGGTTGGTGGTCAGGCATTGGAACAGGATGCCCAGGGTAGTGGTGGAGTCATATAACAGGGTGAGTTCGAAAGGATGCTGAGATTGAAAACCAAGACACTGCTGAAAACTCAACAATAAACCCAATATTTATTACAAAAGTGGCCAAATAAATGGGAACCCAAGAGACAGGAAAGGAGAGGAGTGAACTAAGCCCTCAGTGAAACCCCCACTCACGCAGGTGTGTTTTATGAGGTTGTCTTACTGACCCCAGAAAGTTTGTACTCTCTGTGCAGATTCCAGGCCTCATCAGGGGCAAGCCATCCTGCCACAGTTTGCCCCTGACTGCAGTCAAACCCCCTTCACCTCATGGAGTGATAGTACAGGTATCTCTTGCCTCCATGCTATGAAAGACTTCTTATCCATGCTGTACAATAGCAAGGCACAAGCTAAACGAAGCACTTCAAGTTATAATGTTACTGGTTTATCACGAGATTGATGCGAGCTGGGGCCCATAGGGAGGTTCACAAATAGCAGTCCTTCATTTGCAGCCATGCCAACCAAACACTTTTCAACACATTTTGTCTTGCCTTTTTTCCTTTTTCTCCTCTTTCAAACTTCAGTGCCTCATGTTTTACTAGAGCACAATCGCATATATTCTCTTGGCTTCGTAAATCAAAAGGTCTCTTCCATGTGCCGCAGCAACTGGGGGCGAGGGGGGAGAGAGATATTCCAATCAATTCTTGCCACCTGTTTTAAGACTACTGAGACAAAACACATAGAAATATGAGCATTGCAAGACAATCAGTGTAACAAAACCATACCAATTTTCATCAAAAGACAGTAGAAAAATGTAACAAAACATATGGTTGGTGCATACATCCAAGAAGCAGAGGTCTTCTTAGCTGTGGAATTACAAATCCTTGGATCCATTAGGGCAAGAAAACCTGCTAGGCAAAAGAAGTGTACTCCTGTTGTCTCAGGTGTTGGGTTGGGACCCTTTTCAATTCCATTTGACTCTCAAATACAATCGTCACAGCCTGAGAATCATCAGCTGCCACAATTTCAGCAGCAACAGGACTCACATCCCCAGGGGCTTGATACCATACCTGACCAACTTCAAACCATTTTGGGCTATGGGCATTACAGGCACACTGTAGATAGGGTAAACATCGACCCATTCCATCAGGGGCACTATAATTGGATGCCCCGTGGTATTTTTCAGCCCTAACCATAGGGGTTTTGTTGTATCCCCCTCTACGAGATTTAGCAGGGTCAGGTCCAGACTAGAAAATTCTTGTCATAACACCATATAGCGGAGTTAGGGTAGGTGATGTCATACGGTTGTTTAACACGCAAACAGCTTCATGAAGGTTATACATCCACTTTTTATAAGACCCATCCCCTAGTCTACGAAGTTGCAGTTTCAGGAGTTCATTCATGTGTTCCACTAGTCTAGCTCCTTGTGGATGGTATGGCAAATGCCAAGTCCACATCATTCCATGGCCTTCAGCTCATTTCACAACAGTTTGCCTTTTGAAATGCATCCCCTTATCAGATTGCATTGCTAGGGGTGTTCCATAGTAGAGCTCAGTTGCGTTCCTGCATCTTATGGCAGTGTGACTATTAGCGTACTGACTGGTTATGGTTACTACAAGGCTAGAATAGGTATCTGCAGCTATACAAATATATCGTTGCCTGCGATGTTAAGGTAAAGGACCAATAAAATCAATTTACCATATTTCCCCACTGTGTGACCCTTGCTTAAGATGCCCTAGCGGTTGTGAAAGCACTTTCCGCTTTCTCAGAAATTGTCAAACTGTACACTCACTGAGAACTTGTTGCATTATTGCTTGGGGGCATAAGAACCCCCCAGGCTTTTACCCAAGTAAGCGTTGCATAACGTTATGCATGACCTGACTTATCATGTGCCCATAAGGCTAGAGCGTGATCCTCAGGACTGGCCATGACTACTGTCTGCACTCTGGCTAGGTGGTCAACGTGAGCGTACCACTTTGCCATTTTTGTCTCCTGTTTTGTGTGCACATCTACATGGAAAACACGAAGCATCATGATCCTTCAGAGCATTTCAGATTCATTCCCAAAACTCTTTATCTCACACATCCTTCGTTCCTATTGTACATGTGTCCTGCTGCCATTTTCCTAGCCAATTCACCAGCCCTTGGGCCACGACCTAAGAGTCAGTATAGATGTAACAAATTTGATTGCACAGTGTAGCATCTATTGCTTGCCACACAGCAGCCAGTTCAGCTAGCTGACTGCTTCTTTGAGTTCCTTCTAAAACTAATCTCCTTTGGGCAACAGGATTAAAGGCCACGGTGCGTCACTTTCCAGTCCCCGTACCACTGCCATCCGTGAACCACACATTTTGCCTTTGTTCTGGTGTCAATTGTTCATAGGGCAGACCCCAACGTCCCGCTTGGTAATTTATCATATCAGTTCCGGTGGTGCTAGCACTACCTTGTACCCCCTGACTTACTGCTTCATGTAAGTGTAGGACTCCTTTAGGTCCTGCTTTGACTCTCTCCTGCAGGTACCATTTCATCTTCATAATGGTAACTTCCTGATTATGGTAACAGTTTCCCCAACTCACTGTATCCTGCGTAATCTTCTCAGCACCCTGGCCAGGCCCATTGGGAGCCACAGCTCAGCTCCTCTGCCCATGAGAATTAATGACTATTACTTGAAATAGCATTCAATACAAACCAACCCCTGAGTTCCAAAAAAAAATAAAAAACTGAGCAGGGGAAGGAGATGGAGCACGGTACACAGTGGGGGAGCGCAGGCAGGCCATGTCCCCCCAGGGTGTCCCTTGGATCAAAGCAGTGTGCATCCCATCCTCCTCACCAGAGTGGCCTTTTCAAATTGTGACACCGGCTCACGTGTGACCACCGCGTGAACCGAAATCACAGTAACTTATGACACTAACTTCATGCCAGCAATGTCTCTATTGTATCTTTTCCAGAAGTCAAGTTCCCAACAGTAAAACTATATAGTATTCTTCCATGCCACATTGACACACACAACCATAGACTCACTACAGAAGGGTCTCAAATATGATTAAGATACCTCAACCAGGCCTAAACCAATCAGTCAATTCAAAGCTCTAACCTCTTTCCCTCTCCTCATCAGTTTCAACACTATTTCTAGCTTTCTTCTACAAGTTCGACTATAGTTTGTGTGCGAGGGCATGCACACCTGTACCTATGGCTTAGTGTTTGCTGGTTCAAGGCACAAAACATGCTATACAAACAATTTCTCTTTTTTTGTTGGTTGTTTTTTGTTTGTTTGTTTGTTTTTTTAAAGCTACCAAAACCAAAGTTACAGACTCTTAAATAATCAAATAGATTCAATGGTTTCAGCACTGTGCATCCACTTTTCAAAGGATTCATGCATCTAAGTCCTCCACTGTTTTTTTTTTCTTTGTATCCAGGCTCTAGCCTCTGGGTTGTTGTTTGGCGCTTTTTTTTTTTTCTCTATTCATTACTGCTGAAGCTGTCGCTGCCCCCGCCTCTGCTCTGGATCCCCCGCTGCCCGAGTGAGGGGACGAAAAACGGCCAGGAGCAGCTCCTGGTTTTTTTATTTTCTTTCTCTTTTTTTTTTTTTTTCTTTTTTTTCCTTTATTGCTGCAGCTGCCACCTGTCCCTTGCCATTCCCCACGGCTCCTGCACGGTTCCTGCACGGCGGCCTGGCCCCAGACCAGCCTCTTAACGATCCCCAGAGGGCATTCCAATGCTCCTCCATCCATTCAGGATGCCCAACGGGAGGGGCACCTCCAGGACCACTACCCCGGGGCCTCAACACCTCTACCAACAAACTCATGCACCTTTCCACTACACACAGACTCCAACACACCCACACACAGCAGCACCAGACTCAGGGAGAGTCCTGCCAGACAGCAACCAGCCATCACTGCATACAGCATCACTGTAGGGTCTAAGAAAAACCCCTGTTTAACAAGTAAGATACCACGGTACCATTAACAACACCTCGAACTCACAACAGGAAGACAACACAACTAGTATGAGAACAACAAAAAACATGGGGTCACAACTACACTCTTTAACCACCCCCCCCCCCCAAACACAAGTGGCGCAGCCCCAAAAGTTATGTAGTGTTATAAATTAGTACAAGAATTTAGACAATTCCAATTAAACATTGATAAATTTATTAAGCAAGGGATAATAAAGCAAAACAGCGCTGGGTGGCCTGGAGGCAAGTGCCTCGCCAAGGCACACACCGAAATGAAGTCAATGTCTCTTTTTATATATGTGCGTGGCTGTTAAGTACATGTTAAGTGGTGTCTGGCACTGGCTTTTCGGATGTAAATCTGCTTGTGGTTTGAGTTCGGTGGCTGTCTGGCATTTGTCAGAAATGAAAGGTGCAGTTCTTATCAGTTGTTTATTGACACATGCTTGATTAGCAAGCTGTCTGTGAAACTCCTCTTGTTTAATTACAACAAAAAGTTTCTGACTCCCTCATACACATAAGATTTTATGAACAAAGTTAACCCTTCTATTACATGTAGGTCCCACTTTTCTCAGCAATAAGCGCAGCAGCCCCGCAGGGTGGGTTCCCCCCCCCCCCCCCCCCGTCATGGTTCTGATTAACTATAAGAAACACGGCGCAGCCCCATGGAGAGATCCCTTCCCGTGCGGGTCCCGCAAACTGTAAGAAAAACACCATGCAGCACCACGGAGAGAGTCCTCCCCCCCGCAGGTCCCGCAAAAGCCCCCGTTCCAAGGAACAGCCTGGGGGGAGACACAAATCCCGCCCCAGGTCCCAACAAGACTCTGTTCCCCTGAACAGCCCCGCGGGGGAGGGGGGGGGGGAAGGCACAAACCTTTCCCCCAGTCCAAACCAGATAAACCAGTTGACTCCAACAGGCTATGCACTCCACCTGTGGATCCTGCCATGAACCAGATCACAAGGCACAACCTACAAGCCATATACCCACTTGCAGAGCCCACCCTGTCCGCAACAACAGTGTGTTTTCACATTCGGCATCGCATCCTCGTTGCCAAAAAATTTAACGGGGTGAGTTCGAAAGGATGCCGAGATTGAAAACTAAGACACTGTTGAGAGCTCAACAATAAACCCAATATTCATTACAAAAGTGGCCAAATAAACAGGAACCTGAGAGACAGGAGAGGAGTGAACTAAGCCCTCAGTGAAACCTCCACTCACGCGGGTGTGTTTTATGAGGTTGTCTTACTGACCCCAGAATAACCAGAATTCACCATAGCAGAGGCTGCATTCTCAGACGGTCAGCAGGCTTGTTGCAGTTTGGTCAAGGCTTGTCTGGGGCATAGGCCTGAAAAGGCCCCTGCCAGAAACAAGTCAGGGCTTTTCAGAGCTAAGTTGGGACTGGTTAGACATTAAGGCTGTGCTGACCAAAAAGAAACAATAAGTTAAGCAGAACCTGAGACAAGAAAATTTGCAACTAGAGATAGGATGTAATCTGGTGGTGGGATTTAATTACACGATGTTTACAGTTAGGTAAATGGATTAACAGTCAGGTAAATGGATTAATATTTGAATATAATTGAAGTGATATGTAAGTTTATGTTTAACTGCTATGTCTTCTGTGAAATGTAAAACCAATCATGTAACCTTGCTTGGAAAATAGTATAAAAGATGCGTTCAAAATGTGGGTCTTTGGGTACCTGTCTTGGGACAGGAGTCCACAGGGACCCCGGGCCCGAATAAAGCACCGCATAAACTAACACTCTGTTAGTTTGTGTTCTCATTACGGGCAACAGTTTTCTGGCGACCACGAAGGGACTCCGGGGGTCGCTGGGGCGGATCACGAGCTGATCTACTCCGCGCCGGCAAGCCAGATGATTTCTGGGGAGAACATCTACCCGTGACCGACCCCGCGCCCATTGGACGACCATACGAGGTAAGCCCGGAGGTGCTTTATTCTAATATTGGTGGTAAAAGCCTACCTGTTAGACGGGACTGTGTATACCCGCTGGGCTGGGCGAAAAAGAGGAATTTGGGGAAGCCTAGGCGCTAGCCAATAAGTCGCAAGCGGTCGCTGCGCTGAGCTAGCACTTGCCGAAAGGGGGAAATCGGCGAGGTTGGTTGTGGAAAAAGGTTGCTAGCCGTAAAGCGCAGCAAAGCTGCGCCGAGCTAGCACTTGTCGAAAGAGGGAAATCGGCAAGGTTGGTTGTGGAAAAAGGTTGCGAGCCGTAAAGCGCAGCAAAGCTGCGCCAAGCTAGCACTTGTCGAAAGAGGGAAGTCGGCAAGGTTGGTTGTGGAAAAAGGTTGCTAGCCGTAAAGCGCAGCAAAGCTGCACCAAGCTAGCACTTGTCGAAAGAGGGAAATTGGCAAAGTTGGTTGTGGAAAAAGGTTGCTAGCCGTAAAGCGCAGCGAAGCTGCGCCCAGCTGGCATTTGCCGTAAACAGGGAAATTCGACAGGAATTGGTTGTGGTAGCTGAGCCAGCATTTTGCCGTGAGCAGCTGAGTTCGGCGCAATTGGTTGTGGTCGCGTATAGCGCTGGCCGTAAGCACAGCAGAAACTGCGCGGAGCCGGCATTCGCTGTAAAACAGCAGAGCTCGGCAAGTTAGCTGTAAAAACGCCGCAAAAGGCTGCGGTAAGTCGGCGTTTCCCGGCCGACGGGTTGTAAAATCCGGTCTCGTAAAGCTACTTGTGATATTTGTAGTTCGCGTACGTGTCTCGTGTTGCTGTGAGTATGATGCCTTTTAAAGCCTCTAAAGCGTTATCGTGTTCTGAAATTCCTGACGATTCTCCGTGTCTTACTATTTAAAACATAAGCCTGAGTGGCTGGAGGAGTCTGGGATGCTGGCATTAAAGGTATCACAAAATGAATGTGTGAAATGTAAAAAGCGGAAAATGCGGTCTCTAGAACCCGAGAAGGACGTAACTTTGCTGATATCCCCAAGCCTTACTCCTACTGCGCCGCCGATGCGTACGGACCCCCCACCCCCCCACCCCCGGTGCTGGCAGCTCCTCCACCCCCACCCCCTGCGCTTGCAGCTTCTCCACTCGTACCTCCGATGCGTGCAGCCTCCCTACCCGTACCCCCAACACACGCAGTTTCCCCACCCATGCCTCCATTAGAATCATCTACGGACGAAGAAGAAAAAGAGCGCCTTGATAAAACACCGTTAGCGAGAAGAACTCGGAGGGGGGGAAGGGAGCGGGGGAAACACCGGGAACAAAGGAGGGCTGTGTCACCCTCCCCTCCGAGGTTAATGGCTCCTTTGCGCGAAGCTGTTGGGGCGGGGGGAGCGCGGGTGATGGTAAAAGTTCCTTTCTCACCTAATGATTTGTTAATTTGGAAGCAGTCAGCGGGAGCATACAGGAAAAACCCTGAGCGCGTGGCACGTGTTGTTAAAATGGTTATAAAAACCCAGAATCCAAATTGGAATGATTTGCAGGTTTTGTTGGATACAATTCGAGATTCTACCGAAAAAGAAATGGTATTACGAGTGATGGTTGAAAAAGCCAGGGAACGGATACGTGCTCAGCCAGGACAGGGGACAGTGAATGATTGGGTGCCGCGGGAGGACCCAGAATGGAATACGAACGCGGCAGACGATTATCATAGGTTGAAATCTTATCAGGAACTGTTAGTAGAAGGAATACGGAGTAAAATTCCGAGGACTTTGAACTGGTCTGTTAGAGGTGGCTTGGAAAGTGTATAATAATAGAGAACAAGAAACTGCAAAGAGACAGCAAGCGAGCATGTTGGCAATTTTACAAGCTGCAGGAGGCGAAGTACATAGGAGGAGGGGACGGGGAATTAGGGGAAGAGGGGTTGGTCGAGGTCTTGGTAACCAAACAGGCTTTGAATTTCAAGGAGGACGTGGTAAATTAAGGTTGAACCAGTGTGTGCTGTGCAAAGGACAGGGGCATTGGAAAAATGAATATCCTATGGGTGTGGGATTAGGGGTGAACCCATTTGTTGAAAATATGCAAGGTGCAAATACTGGGACACCGCAAAGTGTCGCCCAAGCATTTATGTTGCAAGATTACCAGAGTCAAAGCTGACTAGATCGGGATCTTAAGGTTATCCTGGAGATAGAAGGAGAGCCTATGGAATTCCGCGTGGATACCGGAGCTAGTTTTTCCGCAATGAATACATTAATGGGTCCCTTGAGTAATTCAACTGTCCGTGTCGTGGGTGTATCAGGTCAAACAGAGGAAAGGGCATTCTTGCGTCCACTGGATATTAAATTTAGAGGAAAGCAATTGGATCATCAATTTCTAATAGCCCGGAATGTTTATTAGAGAGGGATTTATTGTCTTCCCTACAAACCACAATTGTGTTTGAAAAGGGTAGGGTCAAATTAGAGATTCCAGAAGAAAATGTGGCACAGATATTTGCTGTAAATGAAATAGAAACAGAAGCAATTCCTCATGAAATAGAACAAGCAGTGGTCCCTTGGGTATGGGAGACTGGGGCCCCAGGATTGTCCAAAGCAGCAACCCCGGTAGTAATAGAGCTCAAAGAAAAAGCACAGCCAGTACAGGTAAAACAGTACCCAATCAGTTTAGAAGCAAGAAGGGGGGTAGCACCTTTAATCAAACAGTTTCTAGTTCTTGGAATATTACAAGAATGTGAATCAGAATTTAATACACCTATTTTTCCAGTCAGAAAACCTAATGGAAAATACAGATTGGTACAAGATCTACGGGCAGTCAATTTGTTAACTAAAGACATTTACCCTCTCGTAGCAAATCCCTATACCCTGTTAACATCTGTTTCTGAGAAATTCCAGTGGTTTTCAGTAATAGATCTGAAAGATGCCTTCTTCTGCATCCGATTGGCACCGGAAAGCTGGCACCTTTTTGCCTTTGAGTGGGACGACCCCGACACTGGAAGGAAAAGACAACTCACCTGGACGCGACTACCCCAAGGGTTCAAATCCTCGCCTACAATATTTGGTAATCAATTGGCAAAGGAACTCGAATATTGGAAGACAACTCAGGTAAAGGACTCTCCTTTCTCTTACATAATACTGCAGTATGTAGATGACATTCTTCTGGGCACTGAACAACGAGAATTATGTTGCAAGCTGACTGTTGAACTGTTGAACATGTTAGGCCAGGCGGGTTATCGGGTCTCCAAAGAAAAAGCCCAACTAGTTAAACAGAAAGTTATCTACTTAGGCTGTGAAATCTCTCAAGGTGTCAGGCGACTGGGAGCAAACAGAGTACAAGCCATCTGTGCTATCCCAGCCCCACAGAATAATCAAGAATTGAGATCTTTTCTAGGAATGATTGGCTGGTGTCGCCTATGGATTCCTAATTTCGGACTCCTTGCTAGACCACTGTACGAAGCCGTAAAGGAGCCACAGTTAATCTGGAAACCAGCACAGGAAAAGGCGTTCCAAACTCTGAAGAAAGCCTTGCGAGAAGCACCTGCCCTGGGACTGCCCGATTTAACTAAAGATTTCCAGCTGTATGTCTGTGAAAGACAACGATTGGCTCTGGGAGTACTCACCCAACGATTGGGACCATGGAAGAGACCCGTCGGGTACTTCTCAAAACAATTGGACGCTGTAAGTGGGGGATGGCCTGGTTGCCTGAGGGTGGTGGCAGCCACAGTGACACTAATTCAGGAAGCACGTAAACTGACACTGGGAAGGCACATCACAGTGTACGTACCACATATGGTTATTGCAGTTCTGGAACAGAAAGGAGGGCATTGGCTCTCCTCTAGCAGAATGTTGCAATACCAGGCCCTGCTCAGAGAACAGGATGACATTGAATTAAAAGTCAC
>NW_020956663.1:81541-83455 GCF_003031625.1 Empidonax traillii | reverse complement strand
CCTGGAAGTCATACATCAACCAGCAGCCGTAGCGATAATGCATGTAAAAGGACACCAGCCTGATTCAGGACCCGAGTCTCAAGGGAACAGACTGGCAGATCAGGCAGCTCGGCGGGTAGCTACAGGAACTTGGACTCAAATGGCTTTGTTACCAACTCGTGATAATCCAGCAGCAGTGCACATGGAAGAAAAACCCCATTATACACCAGAGGATGTGAAATTGGCCCGAATAATGGAAGCAAAGAAAATGTGAAAGGATGGTATATTACCCCTACTGGACAGGTAATACTGCCAATCAGAATAATGAAGACAGTACTTGAAGTTGAACATGGTAAGTGCCATTGGGGTGCAGAGGCTTTGGTAAAATTTCTAAAACATAAGATTTTCTCAAATCAGATGTTAACACTAGCAAAAAGGGTGAATGCAACCTGCCCGGCCTGCATTAAAAATAACCCTATAGTTAGGAAACAGGTACAAATGGGAAACTTCAAATTGGGCAACTTCCAGGAGATTATTGGCAAATAGATTTCTCAGAATTACCAAAAGCTCAAACATACAAGTACTTACTAGTGTACGTGTGTACTTTCTCAGGATGGCCAGAAACTTTCCCATGTAGAACTAATCAAGCAAAGGAAGTAGTGAAAGCCCTCCTGAAAGAAATCATTCCGAGGTTTAGAGTACCGTCCTCAGATAGAGGGCCACATTTCATTGCAGGAGTCGTACAAGATTTAGCCACAATGTTAGGAATAACCTGGAATCTCCACACTCCATGGAGACCACAATTTAGTGGACAGG
This sequence comes from Empidonax traillii, assembly GCF_003031625.1. Classification (NCBI taxonomy): domain Eukaryota; kingdom Metazoa; phylum Chordata; class Aves; order Passeriformes; family Tyrannidae; genus Empidonax; species Empidonax traillii. Next base: position 82,660 of record NW_020956663.1, on the reverse strand, counting down.
TAAAGAAAATGAATCAGACTTTGAAAAATCAATTAAAGAAAATTTGTCAAAAAAACCAAAAATCCAGTGGCCCCAAGCATTGCCGCTTGCTCTGTTAAAATTTAGAATTAAACCCAGAGAAAGAATCGGAGTGAGCCCATATGAGATCCTATATGGAAAACCATACCATGCAGCAACCTACCAGGGTGATCCTCATGTACTGGAAAACCAAGTTGTATTTAACTATATTTTGTCTCTAAATAAGACCCTTGCAGCACTCCGAGGAGCCTTACAGTGGAATCGGCCCCTGCCTCTGGAAAATCCAGTACATGACATCTCTCCAGGAGACCAGGTCTACCTAAAGAATTGGTCAGCAGAACATAATTGGATTGGCGAATTATTCAGCTCCCTCGGTCTTCATATGTCAAAATGGCTGTCTTCCATCATTCAATATGTTTTAATGTTTAACATAATAATTCTTCTTGCTTTAATAGTATATAAGTGTCTCTTAAGAATAATCGCAAAAGAAGGACAACACACTCGGCGAGTTATGATGGCGCTGACTCGAAAAGAAGTCCTTCTTCCGGACGGTGATTCTCCTCCCGAAGAATCATAAACGACAACAGAAAGATTTGAGCATCCTTGCAATTGAAGATTGAAGAATGCTCAAAAGGGGGGAGTTGTTGCAGTTTGGTCAAGGCTTGTCTGGGGCATAGGCCTGAAAAAGCCCCTGCCAGAAACAAGTCAGGGCTTGTCAGAGCTAAGTTGGGACTGGTTAGACATTAAGGCTGTGCTGACCAAAAAGAAACAATAAGTTAAGCAGAACCGGAGACAAGAAAATTTGCAACTAGAGATAGGATGTAATCTGGTGGTGAGATTTAATTACACGATGTTTACAGTTAGGTAAATGGATTAACAGTCAGGTAAATGGATTAATATTTGAATATAATTGAAGTGATATGTAAGTTTATGTTTAACTGCTATGTCTTCTGTGAAATGTAAAACCAATCATGTAACCTTGCTTGGAAAATAGTATAAAAGATGCGTTCAAAATGTGGGTCTTTGGGTACCTGTCTTGGGACAGGAGTCCACAGGGACCCCGGGCCCGAATAAAGCACCGCATAAACTGACACTCTGTTA
>NW_020956663.1:64024-81221 GCF_003031625.1 Empidonax traillii | reverse complement strand
TTATGTTTAACTGCTATGTCTTCTGTGAAATGTAAAACCAATCATGTAACCTTGCTTGGAAAATAGTATAAAAGATGCGTTCAAAATGTGGGTCTTTGGGTACCTGTCTTGGGACAGGAGTCCACAGGGACCCCGGGCCCGAATAAAGCACCGCATAAACTGACACTCTGTTAGTTTGTGTTCTCATTATGGGCAACAGGCTAACAAAGATAGCAGGCATCCCCGAAAAAGGCAACGTTGTCCTTCATGTGAATCTTGAGAGCCCCGACACGAGCCACCTGCATTTTTTATCCAAGTAGCTAGTGACGTTTACCTGGGCCAGTGTGGCCAGCACCGCCCAGCTAGAGGCCTTCAGTCCCTCCCCCATTATGTTAGCGAAGCATGTGTGAGAACTCTGGAACTCCTCTCTCACATGCACTGTTTCACTCGAGGGGTCTTATCTATTTGGGTCTGGGGGCTTTACTTCATCCTCTCCTCCTCAGTTTCTCCTTCAAATATCCTCTACAGACAATGACCCAATTATAGAACACCAATGAAAATAGTTTATACAAGAAACTGTCTCTCCAAGGACAAAGTTAATTCAGCAGCTTCTGGAAACTTTTTCCTGCAACTTTGGAAAAAATTGGGCCAAGGGTAGTTTGTGGTAAAAAAAAACAAAAAAAACAAACCACAAAACCCCTCACTTTTTGTTTATACCAGTTAAACTTCTTTCAGGAGTTGAGTCCTACAGCACTGGAATGGGATCCTACCAGTCTGATCCCTGCACATGAAGCACTAAGCACCAGGAACCCCCAGGATGGGTGGGGGATAGCAGTCAGCCCCAGCCTCCCTGAGCTGCTCCAAGTGACAACCATGAAGACAGCAAAACATTCAAGTTAATGGAAACAAGTTTTTATTAAGTAACTTTTAATATCAGAAAAATAAAACTCTCATAATTCTCTTTACAGCAAATATATAATATCAGTGCTTTGGCCATCATAAGTTAAAGGGCCTTTATCATAAAATATATGTTTTAAACTTTACTAAAATTGAATTTATAATCCCTATGACCTCCCTACATATACATAACAAAGAGTGTAGTAAAATTAGCAAATACTAAGCTAGATCAATAGTTTATCATTCTTAGTTTGTGGTTTATAGAAGTGGTACACGCTCCTAATGTCTGTTGATTCCTTGGCTTATTAGTTGTGGTATACAATGCAATAAAACAAAATACATGCTCAGTGAACATTTTTTCACATTTACAAGACTGCAGTTAGAGATCAGGTTTCAATACTGACGTAACCATTCTACAAGCAATTATAGCAATAAAATTATGCAGTACATAATATGCCTTCAAGGCAACTCTTATACTGAAAATTATAAAATGAAAACAGTTATTTGTAAACTTTTATAGGAAATGTAACTCTTCAAGTGGAAATAAAGTTTTCTGTATATTTACTAGTTCAATACACAATTTCTTTTTTTTGTTATACGGAGAAAAAAAGATTGTCTTGGGATAATAATGCCTTAAAAATAAAAAAAAATGCATTTGAACTCTTCTTTGTGTCTTTGTTTGTTTTTGCTGTTTTAATATATGCTAGTAGATTTGGGAACGTACTGAGGATGAAAAAGCTAGAAACATCCACAGGTTGAAATGTAAGAAGCTCATTCAAGAGATTTTTTCTTTTTCTTTTTATTTTTAGAAAGACAGTTTTGAAATTAAGTAAACTGATTGCAGGGCCACTGTCACAGCTGCTGTCATGAATAATACAAGGGCATTTACACAACCCCTTTTTCATACTAAAAATAAAATATATATGTGTATTGGGTCTATGAGATCGAGTTAATTTCTGCATAGTAGCCCTCACAATGCTGTGCTTTGCATTGGTAGCTAGAAAGGTGTTGATAACACACCAGTGTTTTGGCTACTGCTGAGCACAGCATCCACACTGTAACATTCCTTCCCCAATCACGGGCAAGATCCTGGGACAGGACACAACCAGGCCAGCTGACTCAAACTAACCAAAGGGATATTCCATACCCTATGACCTCAGCTCAGGTATAAAGCTAAGGAAAGGAGGAGGAAGGGGAGAGCATTCATTGTTTACAATTTACCTACTGAGAAACCACTATGTGTTTTGAAAGCCCTGCATCCTAGGAAGTGGTCAGACATCACTGTTGATGGGAAGTAGAGAATAAACCTTCTTATTTTCCTTTTTGCTTATGTGAGCACAAACTTTTGCTTTTGCTTTAGGAAACTACCTTATCTCAAGCTATGAGTCGTTTTCCATCGTATTCTCTCTCCCCTGTCTGGTTGGGGAGTGATAGAGCAGCTTGGTGGGCAGCCGGCACCCAGCCAAGGTCAACCCACTACAGTAAGACATGAATTGAACATAAAAATGCTTTGAATTTTTTACATAGTCTCTCAAAAGGTATTTAAAGAACAGCTTGATCAGACTAATGAACAGAATGTCAGCATCATCACTATAAGTCAAAGTATGTGCATCCCAAAGCCCTTACTGTAAATGGATGAAGCCAGCCAGACTTTTTCCATATTACACTAAGAAAAGCAGTGGGTAGGAATTCACAAATTGAGACAGTCCTGATCCTCTGAACATACTGCCTTTATCAAAGACAAAATGGAGGTACATCAGGCAGCTTCTCTCTCCCTACCTTACTGTAATTTATTATCTGAACCTGCCAATAACGCAATCCATTTCAATAACTAAACTATGCTCTAAAACAAAAGATATTTGCAATGCTGAAGAATTAGGCATAAATTGTCACACAAAGGAAAAAATACTTCCCCAAACTTGTTTTTTAAAACTTGTAGAAGACAGCATTGGAAGTGTTGTTTGATACATTAATAATGCCACATACCCTCCAAGGCAGATGAGTACTTGTGCATTTAGGCAACAAGGTTCATTGCTGCCAGCACACAGAAGTCAAACACTTAACAGAGATCCTTTAGAAAAGCCTGCAAAATTTGGGGTTTTTTTGTTTGTTTTTCTGTTGTGCAATTTATGAAAACTTCCCCTCACTGTGCCATAACATTACACCAGATGTATCTGCTAAACATGCCATCTGCTTACACTGAACCGGACAGAGACCACTTAGGTTTAGTGTTACCAAAGCAGGCTTTTGAGAAAGTATAAGTTTATTAACAACTTCAGCCTAATCCCAAGAAAGCCCAAGTCAGAATTCATTAGAGGGTACCATTACACCCACGCCTTTAAGAGTCTTTAAAGTCCACATATAATAATATCTATATATATTTAAGAGTGGATTTGAATTGACTGAGTAACAGCTGTCTGGCAAACAGGACACAATGGTGTATCCTTTTCACAGATTTTGTTGGCACACTCCAGACAGAAGAGATTGTGGCCACAGGGGACCAGGGCTGCAATTACTTCACTCTCAAAGCAGATCACGCAGTCCTGCTTCTGTCTCGACTCAGGAGGCGAGCTGGACGTGGAGCCACCATTGGAAGATGAATAGCTGTTGGTGCCATTGGAGAATGCAGGAATGTAGATGGGAAGGCCTGTTTGGTGGTCAGCGCTAGGTGGGTCACTCCTCACTCTCCTAGACAGTGGGTGATCCAGGCTTTCTGGAAATGTGGGTGACAAGCGAGGAGTAGATGGCCGGCTCCCTTGGCGTTGAGGCTTGGCATTACTAACAGAGTCACTACCAAAGCCAGAGAGAGGGTTTACAGGTTCAAAAGGAGTCCAAATGGTTTGGGAAGGCGTTGGTAAGGAGTCGTACACAGGAGAGTCAACCGCAAGGTCTTCTGTGCTTACTGAAGGCAGTGTTTCTCCAAACCAAAAGTTGCCTGTGCTGAAAGGACTCGTTGGGCTGAAGTCAGCCAAGCTATTGCTTCCAAAATAGGAATCTGTGGAGCCACTTCTCAAGGAGCTGGAACTGTCATTCATGTAATTAGAAATCATTCTGGTGTGGCTAGGAGGGACAGGGTTAGAAGCAAGCCATGCAGAACTGAGAGTGCCTCCTTCAAACCTCACATCTGTACCATTGTAGTGGAAATCACTCTCTTCATTCAGCTTGATGTAGCTCCCAGTACGCATGGCTATATGCATCTCTATCTCCTCACGTGCACGGTCAACATTTTCAGGCATTCCCATGACTTCGAAGACTGGTTCCATGTCCCTGCTGGGGGTGACTATGTAGGTATGGGTCTGTTGCTGAATTCTTTTGATTGTAGCTCCTTTTGGTCCAACCACCAGCCCAACTATGTGGTAAGGCACCCTGACTTGGACTGTCATCTGACCTGGCAGGTTAAGGGTACATGGTAGGCCTCCCAGGGCAGGACCGTTCTTGTTGTGCGATGCTCTGATCATAGAGAAGTGTTCAGCAGCTGAGAGAATTTCCCTTTTGGCCATGGTTACATCCTCTTTTCGTCCAGTGACAACAAAGATGGGTTCTTCTCCACGAACAGGGGTCTTAATGTAAGTATTTGTCTTGGTCCTTAGTGCTTTTATTTTGCAACCTGTTTAAAGGAAACACACACAAGTTTAGCAAGACATTCACGTTTAGAAAGTCACAAGAAAGTCATCTATTTTAAGCTGTTTGAGAGCTTCAAAAAACTGTAGGGTGAAACCAGAAGTAGTCACATTAGAGAAAGCAGTAACAACTTCTACCTATTACTTCCAAACAGACCTCTGACACTTATACCCACAAACTATTTTAGCAATGTTTCTTGGGCTGGTTTAGCCAAGCAACTCCTCAATTCCTATTAGATGGCAAATAAACATGAATGGCTTTTTCCTCTGTCAGCCACCTTCATGATTATCCCATACATACTGGTAGGTTTAAATTTTTTCCCTTAATTGGGTATCCTTCAGTTATTTTTAAGATCCTGCAAAAGGAGTAAAGGCTCACACACAAGTCTGCTAATATATTAGCCTTTCACCGACAAGCACAACCTAAAAGCAAATTAAACATTTACAAGTGAGATAAGTGTCTGTATTGCAACATGTGTAGGATATATATAAAATTTATTAACTGAAAAGTCTCCATTTGCTTCCTGTTATCAATGTGCTATTTAAAACTTTACTCTTCCCTGTGGGATGAAGGAGCCACTCCTCAAACTGTCAAGTGGGAGTTCAAGCAGTTCACTGAATGCAAATAAGACTTACTATGTAATAGTATGTGCCTACGTCGAATTTCTCCCAATCATCTGCTGGGTTAAGAACTGGCTGGAGGGGCCGGGTCCAGAGTGGTGGTGAATGGTTGCCAGTTGGCAGCCAGTCACTAGTGGTGTCCCCCAGGGATCAGTATTAGGCCCAGTTCTATTTAATATCTTTATTGATGATCTGGATGAGGGGATTGACTGTACCGTTGGCAAATTTGCAGATGACACCAAGCTGGAGGGGTGTTGATCTGCTGAAAGGCAGGAGGGCTCTTCAGAGGGACCTGAACAAGCTGGAGAGATGGTCTGATTCCAACGGGATGAGGTTCAACAAGGTCAAGTGCCAGGTTCTGCACTTCGGCCACAACAACCCCATGCAGTGCTACAGGCTGGGGACAGAGTGGCTGGAGAGCAGCCAGGCAGAAAGGGACCTGGGAGTTTGGATTGACAGGAAGCTCAACAAGAGCCCGCAGTATGCCCAGGTGGCCAAAAAGGCCAATGGCATCCTGGTCTGTGTTAGGAACAGTGTGACCAGAGGACCAGGGAAGTGATCCTTCCCCTGTACTCAGCATTGCTGAGGCCACACCTGGAGTACTGTGTCCAGTTCTAGGCCCCTCAGTTGAGGAAGGATATTGAGGTGCTGGAGCAGGTCCAGAGAAGAGCAACGAGGCTGGTGAAGGGACTGGAGCACAAGTCCTATGAGGAGAGGCTGAGGGAGCTGAGGTTGTTTAGTCTGGAGAAGAGGAGGCTTAGAGGTGACCTCATCACTCTCTACAACTACCTGAAAGGTGGTTTTAGCCAGGTGGGTGTTGGTCTCTTCTCCCAGGCAACCAGCAGTAGGACAAGCTGTGCCAGGGGAGGTTTAGGTTGAATATTAGGAAGCAATTTTTTACAGAGAGAGTAATCAGACATTGGAATGGGCTGCCCAGGGAGGGGATGGATTCACTGTCCCTGGAGGTTTTTAAGATGAGACTGGATGTGGCACTTAGTGCCATGGTCTAGTAACCATGGTGGTGTTGGATCAAGGGTTGGACTTGATGATCTCAGAGGTCTTTTCCAACACAGTTGATTCTATAAATTCTATTCTATGATTCATTGAGTAAATACAGTCTGAAATAGAAGCAAAAAGTTAATGAAACATTGATCTTTTATTTTGGGGGACTGAGTTATAAAGTATGCTATGACACAGTGACAACAGGCTCTTTCCTAAGATGTTCAAGGCATTTTGAAAAGCATGGTGCATATAGAAGCCTCTTTTACCTATCACAGGACCAGAAAGGCAGGCAGTGTGAAAGTAAGAGACACAAGCATGTCCATGACATGCAAGATAGTCTACTGGATTCAGCCTTCACTGAATTTATCCTATTTTAACACAAATTCAAAAGTATGTCACATTAAATGTTATTTTATAGTGAACCTCATCTTGAAAAAACTAAGTAACATTTGCATATCAAGTGTTTTAAGCATCATTTCACTTGCAGTAATTTGTTCACCTTTTCGTTATTTACTTTAAGCATCTCATAACTGTCTGTGTACTCAAAATAGTCTCTCCAAATAGTGTTTTGTCAGTCCTTTGCACCCAAAGTATCACTAGCAATAAATTTTACAATTAGAAACCACTCAAAGATGCATTTTATTCAGTACTATCTACTAATAAAAAAAAAGTAGCACAAACATGCAGATGCTGGTTGGAATACAGGGGAGGAAGAGCTGCTTCTCACAGGACCCCTGCACACAGCAAGGACAAAGGCTGAACACAACAGCCCTTTGCTTCCAGGACACAGCTGGAGAGGAAGTTCATTATCTTCAATAGCTGGTCCAGAGGGCTCCCTTGAGGGAAGGAGTGAGGTACAGGCATATCTGTGCAAGGGAGGGGATGCAGATCCAAGAGCCGAACATGTTGATCAGCAAGAGCAGCATCAGTGGGAGAGAACAAACCTGTAAGCTTCTATCTCCCACTACAGAAGAAAACCTGGAGACCTCAAATACTTTAACCAAGAGCCAAGGAATCACAGTCAACCATTTTGGGCTGTGCTAGATCAAAGGAAGCAGGACTTCGACCCTATTGGTGCCAAGCTAACAGGTGGAAAAAGAGGGCAGCTTTAAGAATCTCTGATGATGTTGAGAAAGCTTCCCAAGAGAAGGCTGCTCAAAAGCTCTCAAGGATATTTCCCTCTTCTGAAAAACAAAAGCCTTGGTTCAAGAACCATGTAGAAACTCTTTAATAAAGATTTCTTAGGAATGTATCAATTTATCAATTGATATATATATCAATCTAGTACAAAATGAAGTAGTCAGCCTACACACTGTTTCCCTCTATGTGTCAGGCCAGGACACTATCAAATCAGCCATCTCACAGGCAGAAGAATACTCCAATTCTCAAGACAGATGGCAACTCAGTAAACAAGTTACATGCAGCAAAAAAGCCAGAGGGCAGCAACTTGTACTATTAATTACTTGCACTACTGCAGCACCAGGACTAAGGTAGCAGCTGCTGAGGAAGATACAGTAGTAGATAATAAATAAGAGAGGGAATACATCCAACAGATAACTACAGGGGAAAAAAAAAGTTTTCTTCATTAAGAACATTGATCTAGCGAATGAAACAAATTAGTGAGAGCAACAGTGTTGGTAAAGCTGACCTGCACAAGGGTAATAAAAAGCAACACCATTCATGCCGTGCAGCAGATGGTCAATAAAGGAAGACTGCAAAAAACTATGCAAATCTTCACCTACACCAAACCCTTAATTCAAAAATGCTAATAGACCTGTGTTTCTATACACAAAATCCCACAGTATGTTGTCCAAGGTAAAATGAACTAGAAGGTAAAAAGTAACAAATACTGTGTCTTTGTTCAAAGGAGAAACAGAGAACCTGATGCAGACCACAGAACTACTGACTCACACCAGTGAAGGAAACTGAGATCTGATCAGACACTGACAAAATCTCATGCACTTGAAGGAATACCTGAAAGAGAAAAACTAAAGGCATTCTTAAGGAGTAACTGAAATTGGAAACAAATGCTTGATTTAAAGCTTTTTGGCGTTTTCTTTTGATTAAATAAAAATGTACTAGCGCTCAGCAGCATTTTTTGTTACAGGAAGTTTGCAGCCTTATCCCTGTTAAATTTTTTGCCTACAATGGGAAATTGGCCCTGTGAGGTAGCAGTATTGCATCAAAACAAAATTTAAGATCTTTGAGATGTCCAACACTTTGTTCTCAACAAAGTTTCTCTTCCAGAAATTCAGACCACAGTGTACTAGAAGAGAGGGTAACAGGCTAAGACACATCTGCTGACTTTACTAACAGCTTGAAAGAATTCACCACTGTACTCTCATGCCAGACAGGTTAATCCAGTGCAGTTCAGAAGCGCATAAATCAATATTTCTATGTGTATGTTATAGACTTAAAAAAGGAAACCATACTCTTTTATAACATAACAATTTTACAAGAAAAACAAAAGGACCAAATGATTAGAAATTGATATTTTACCTAAGATTTTTGTTTTAAACTTCAGCTTCATTAAAAAAAATAATCTTACTTGTGAACTACAGAATTTCTGGCAGACTACACAGTCTCCCGAGTGTGCACTGCATTTGGTGTGTTTCACATCCAACAAGCTAGACAAGAGCAGTGTTTATGAGCGAGGATTTATGATCCCAGCTGGAAAACCTGCACCCTTCTAATACACTTTGCAACTTGTGTTGGATCTTTGTATAGCACAAATGACAAATAGCATAACTGAAATTATGTTTGCTACACAGTACCAGAGCAAAAGGCCACTGAAAATTCAGCAGTAATTTCAGACTGTACCAGGCCACAGCATGCTCATGTTTCAGTTCCTGGAGTTCCAGGCTCTAAAAATGTCAATACTTCAACTACTCAGAAAAATAGCTTTTCAACAGAAAAAGAAATAGTTCCATTTTTCTTTCAGTCTTTAGAACAAGCTATTAAATATAGCATTTAATAACCTGCTTGTTATAGAAGAGGCAAAAAAAAAAATTGAAGTATAACTGCCTTTTTCACTTAAGTTAGTTAAACCTGTGGTCTTTATTGTCTGTGGCAATCAGCTGACACTGAGAAACATGACAACTTCAGTGAAATTAAACTTATCCATGAGAGTGGAAATCTTAAACATCCAGTTTTTTAAAAAAACAACATGCAATTCAGGCTATGTAGTTATGCTTATGCTGACTACTCCTTACAGGTAATTAATAACCAGTCAAGGCTATAAGTATTGTCAGTAATATTATCATCACAACACATTGAAACATAAACCCAGATATTCACTATTTTTGAAAGTATTATAATTATCCTACCATAGGATATCTATGTACTGTACTTAGCTAATACAAGTATTTGCTCTAGGATTGTTTTAGCACTTTGCCACTACCTGAGAGTGATAGCTATTGTTTTTATTTGGCTGTTCAACTATGCTAGATAGTTATCATCTACCAACTTATCAGAATTATGTTTTTGTTTTAATTTACAGGACTATTTTAAGCAAAGTAATATTTTTCTCAAGAGCCCACATTCAAAAACAAAGAACAAAAAAGAGTCCACGATCATTAAATCTGCATTAAAGTGTTGCTTTAGAGTTAAGTAGCTTCCAACTCTAGTGATATTTTAGGGAGAAAACAACATCGCCAACCTCATTGAGGATATAAACACTTGGAAAAATCACATTACTTGGATAGTCAAAACATTAGTATTAGCAAATATATTTCAGCAATCACTATCTGAAGACAGTCAATAGACTCAGGGATAAAGCATCTCTACAGGACAGACTTTTGTCTGTTCCAGCACCTTTCAGGTTTTCTGTTCATGTCTTCAGACACCACCTCTCTTTTTGCATTATTCAAAAGATATTTTAGTGTTTAAACGTCTTAGTTTAAGTGTAAAGAGAGTAGCAGGAGGCACTGAAGACTCACCATCACCAATTTTACATAGAGGAAACAGTTTTCAGGTGATCCACAGCAGACTTTTGCAAGTCCTTCATGTGATTTAGAGATTAAAACAAAACCTTCCAAGTTAGATCTCCAGAAGTTGGTTTTTTTTAAGTCTGGATACATGCTTATTTAATTTTGGGTATATGCCCTACGCCAGCTTTTCTCATGCAAACAAGGTCACCTCCTCGGTGACAAAGCTTTCTTGCTACCACTTCTCAAGAATACTTTCTCCAACTTTATGTTTCTAAACCAATGCAACTTTGTGCATGCAGGATTTTTAGCTGCTGACAGCAAAGGAAGTAACTTTTCTGATCAGCATGATGACTGGCCTACTTAGCAAAGGTTGGATTCAACAGCTAGTTTGAATTAATACAGGAAGTCTGTACAATGCCATGAATGGAATCTAGTTTTCCTGGCTCCCATTCACATGCCTTTACAAGAATAAAAGGATACAAATATCTTTTCCTTTGTTGTTCACCTTTGGGATTCTTCCACCTCAAAGACTACAAAGAAATATATTACACTACCCTAACCAGTGTCTGTCAGTTTCGTTATTTTTGGGGGGCAAGGGGAATAAGAAAAGGTAACATTTAAGATTAAAAAAAAAAAAAAGCAACAAAAAAAAGGCACAAAAACCTGTCAGGTTTCAGAAATACTACATGACTTCTTTTTTTAAGATGGAACACTCAACTATTCATTAAAATCTTAAGCCAGTGATGTAAATGCTTCCAGCAGCAAGACATTTAACTACTGTCACATTTCAAGCACTCCACACCTTCTATAGCTGCAATATCCCACATCTATGCACAGCTACCAGCACAAATTTGGGAAGCACAGTTGCCCACATAAGAACCTGGGCTGCATCAAAAGAAGCATGCCCATCAGGTCAAGGAAGGTGATTATCCCCTTCAACTCTGCCCTTGTGAGACCCCCACCTGGAGTACTACACCCAGCTCTGGGGTACACAGCACAAGAAAGACATGGACCTGTTAAAGAGGGTCCATAGGAGGGCCATGAAGATGATCAGATGATTGGAGCACCTCTCCTATGAAGACAGGCTGAGAAAGCTGGGGTTGTCCAGCATGGAGAAGAGAAGGCTTCAGAGAGACCTCATTGCAGCCTTCCAGTACCTAAAGGGGGCTTATAAAAAGGAAGGAGAGGGGCTTTTTATACAGATAGTGACAGGACAAGGGGCAATGGTTTTAAACTGAAAGAGGGTAGGTTTAGATTAGATGTTAGGAAAAAATTCTTTACTCTAAGGGTGGTGAAGCACTGGAACAGGTTGCCCAGAGAAGTTGTGGATGCCCCATCCCTGGAAGTATTCAAGGACAGGTTGGATGGGGCTTTGAGCAAACTGGTGTAATGGAAGGTGTCCCAACCCACGGCAAGGGGGTTGGAACTAGATGAGTTAAGGTCCTTTCCAAACCATTCTGTGATTCTATAATGTAACCAGCTGGTTAGGATGTGTGCTAGGAAGAGAATATGCAGCATCTTCATTTTTAGAGAGAGCAGAACAATCTGTGAAGGATGCAGCTCTGATCAGCCTTGCTCAAGGCAGACCAAGCTGCACTACAGCTGACAACACTTTGTGGGCTAGAGCAGACACATGCAAAGCAAGTGGATGAGAGCAAGAGCCCATGCAATGAGCCAGCACAGTTCTGGGTCATAAAAGGAGATGCAAGGACAAGTATTTCTAAGACATTTAACAAATATTTAGTGGAACTAATACAACTTCCATAAGGCAGTCTCTAAGCATGTCTCCCCTGAATGAGAATTTTGAAGAGCCTCCTTACACAAAGCTTTCATGCAAGTAAGTTCGGTAACAATTTTTTTAGTTCTCCCTCCACTCCTTCCTCTTTTGTAGTCCTAATTCTTTGTATTATACAATCCCTCCCCACTGAGGCTAAATATTTTATCACAAGCCAAACAATGTGACATCAGATAAGAAATAAAAGCAGAAGCAGCAAATGAACTCTTCAGGAACAATGATCCTATTTTTATGCAAACACCATTATCTTCTTTTTAAGTGACTCGAGGTACCTAAAAAATATACTACAGAGAACAATCCTGAACTGGTGGAGAATAAACACGGCAGCCTAATCAGTCCTTGAAACCCAATAGTTTGTATTTCTCCTTTAGAGGACTATAGCAATCAGTTTTCATTTTTGTTTTCCACCCTGCACTCTGCCCACCATCCCCAATGACACATGAACAGTCTTAAGACATTCAAACACCATTTCTTGGAAGAGACATTTTCTGCTTGAACAGAGAACTTGTCTGCATCAGAGGAAGCTACCTGCAAATTTCTGCAGCACAGCCTTTCATTCTCCTTTGACACACACAACAAAACCCCCACCCTTAACTACTAAAATTCTAAAATAAAAAGTAGAAGGAGAAAACAAGTCTGCCTAAGCATTGGCACTTGGTGGGCCTTTCTTAAGCACCACATTGGTTTAGACCAATTTTACAATTTCTTCCATACTCAATGGAAAAAAAACCCAACCAAATGCCACATTGATGTAGAGAGACCAGGCAGCATAACTGATGACCTCTGATAACTCATTATCAGAGCCCATCAGCAAATGAGACACACCATCCCCTAACCAATAAACACAGAAAGGGAAGAGGAAGAGAGTGGCAACTTCATTGTCTGCATTTCCACACCTACACTTAACACTGCTCAGTGCTTCTCTTGATATATAAAAAGGGCTTTTACAATTAGGTTCACCACTAGAAAGCTAGTGCAAAACATCATCTTTCTAACTCCTCCAAGCACCGTTCCCACGAGAGCACATGAAAGGCCAACAACAAATGTGACATCACTGATATGACTGCATACTAATGGCATAATAGAGACCCACTGAGTGTAGCAACAGCAATCAACAGGAAGCCACAACCTGAGCAGAAAGACAAGGGCTTTCAGAGAGGAGGGCTACACATGGCTCCTTTCTCCATCTCATTGGCTCCTCACGTCTCACTTTGTCCCAGTGGATGCCATGGAAAGCTGTAGGAACAGTGTTAGCCCATACCCTGCTCTCCAAGGAAAATTAAAGTCCTTCACCCAAAAGTCTTTGTAAAATACAGTCCCAAGTTCCTACAGTGAAAGGCAACTTCTCACTAAAGACCATGAGCAGACTGTCACTGAAGAGCAAGGCCCGTGCCAACACCTACCTGTACGTGGCCAGGCTATACACTGCATTTTCCAGCTCAAATGAAGAATAACGGAAGGTGTGAGCTAACCCAGTTCTTGCCCTCACCTTCTCAAGCAGGGCTAGTCTGGTGCCAGCATCCTGTCCACCGTGGGGAAGCCGGGGTCTGGACGGGAGAGTTCCGCCCTAGGAGGCACGAAGCTACTACTGAGGCAAGGGGCTCCTGCAGCTGGCCCTGAAGAGGCACGCCCCAAAGGTGTGTGGGGAGAGGCCTGCCACAAACCCCGGGGAAGGACAGCAGGCCCAGGCCGCCTCACACCCCCATCCGGTGCCCCACACACCTATTCGGCCCCCCACTTACCCTGGCGGCCCACGATCTCGGCCACATGCTCAGAGCTTGGCACGGGCACGCACTCGGTGGTGTTGACGCTCTTTCGGCGGAGCAGTACCGTCTGCTCGTCACTGAGGCCCACTGCGCCGCCGCCGTCGTAAGCGTGGGACAGCATTGCCGCCATCATGCCCTGAGGATCGTGCGCCCCCCCCAATGCCTCCTGCGAATCGAAGGCGGGCGAGAGCAGGACGGAGCCCAGCGCCGGCAGCAGCGGGAGTGGCTGGGAGGACGAGGAAAACGAGGAGAGCAGCAGCAGCGAGGCCAGGTGGTCCTCCTCGTCCTCGTCGTCCTCCTCCAGCTCCAGGTCTCCCTCATCCCCCGCCGCCGCCTCCCCCGCCCCTCCAGGCCTCGGGTCCCCGGGGAGGTCGGGCGGCGGTGCCAAGCCCACCCGCCACTGGGCCACCCCCATCACTCCGCTGCCTCTGGCGAGCAAGCCGCGGTCGCGGAAGCCGAGGCCGGAGAGGCGCTGCTGGAGCAGCGGCAGCGGGGAGAGGGGGAGGTGCGGAGGGTCGGCGGCGCGGGAGGCCGTAGCGGCGCTGCTGCTCGGCATGGCGGGGGAGGCACTGCGGGCCAGGCGGGGCAGAGCCTACCGGCACGAAGCCGCCATGCCGTGACGGGCACGGCCCAGGCGCCAGGGCCGCGCTCTCAGCGCGCCTTTAGCCTCATGATGCTCCCCTCAGCAGGGCCGCCGATGGCGGCGGAAGGAGAGAGGGGAGCAGCAGCAAGGAGGCGAAGAAGATAATACCGCCCTCCCCACTCTCGCCGACGCGGTATTGAGCAGCAGAGCCGGTTCCTGGGCGGGACTGAGGGTGGACGAGGCCTGCGGGGTGTGGGGAGGGCCCGCCCTCGGCCCCACCGCCTCCGCGCTTCGGGGAGCCCTGGGATGGCGGGGCGCTGTGACTTAAGGCGGCCTGGCTCACACACCCCGGTGAGAAAGGGCGAGCCCCAAAACGGACAAAAATAAACCCCAAAAGCCTCTGATAGACGCGGTACTCTCTTTCTCCTCATACCTTCTTGTGTGTTTCCCCACTGAGGTGAAGGCTCTGTGATGCACCGGTTACAGTTGTGCAGGTTTTCATATCAGCCCCTCAGTGTGTGTATGTTCCAGTCACAGGTTAAAATTGTCAGGTGAAATGTGAAGAAGCTTGTTTGAAAATGTGATTATGCTGTCGTAGAGTCAGAAATGCACAAGGACTGTGTGACTGAAGTGAAATGATGAACAGGGAGTGAAGTCCACTAGGACCTGTTTCATGTGCTGGAGGAGAGAGCCCAGGGAGGGACACTGCTCCCTGAAAATGTCATACTGAGAAAAGATTCTGGAGAAAAGTCCAAGTCTAGGTTAGAGATGCCAGCGTGATTCCCAGTACTGGTAAAGGGAGTTGTCGGGGTAGGAGCATGGGCTGGCAGAGATGAAAAGTCTGTATTCACCATGTAGCTGTGAGCTGGCAGACAACCATGAGATGCAAGAGGGACAGCAAATCTTTAGGTGGGGTAGAAAGGCAGAGGTCTGCAGTCAAAGGATCATCATCAGCAAGGGAAGGGGAGATTTCCGAGAGAAGAGCACAATTTGCTGTGCCACAGGTGGCTCATGGATCTAAGAGAAGGAGGATGAGTCTGGCAAGCATGGCAAAGCCCGTAGAGTGCTGGGGTGGAAGACTTCTGAAAAGAAATGGGGTCTGAACCAGAGAAAAAGCTCTCTAGACAGCAGCATTCGGACTCAGCACGTTGTTCTCAGCAGCCAGATATCCATGTCACTGCAATCACCAGGAGTGTTAAGTGGTACCCAGGTGGATGGTGCTTGCAGTGAGACTGAAGTCTAAATTGCCTTGCTGTGACCATTCCATCAGTGAGAGCTGACATTTGTCCACAGGCATCCTCCTTCCAGGTCAGAGCCCAGCAGAGCTCCTGGACCTTCATGGAGATGCTCTCTAGGTCACTGTGCTGGGGCCACAGCACCTGCACTGGGCTCCAGATGAGAGGGGATCTTCATTTCCTCTTTTCAACTAGTAAATAGATAAATGAACACAATAGTCGCTTTATCTACTTATGGAAAATAATCGTAAAAACAAGGATTAGATAATTGCCTGCTGGAGACTGTAGACAAGGTGAAAAGCATTCTTAGAAATATTTTTTGAGCAAGGAGACTGAAAACATCATTCCCACCTTGAGTCAGAAGTAACAGCCAAAAACCCTGGATGCAGTGAGAGAGGCTTTTACTCCCCCTACTTACATTTGCTCCTTTAGCAGACACAAATGCTCAGTAAAGACTTTCCTGACACCACTGTTAGACTTCAGGTTGTATTTCAAAATTGTCATGAATAACCAAAGCTCTTGGTTATTTTGAAAACCTCCAGTAACTTTTTCCTTTTGTATATCTTTGTTTCCAAGTGGAAATTACTGGAATTATAAATGCAACTTCATGGAATTGCCTATGCTGGACTGATGTAATTGTCTTGAAATAATCCATACATTAAAATTGTTAATTATGATAAGAAGGCGTTCTTGTGCTATGAGAGAGGTGAAAGCAGGGTTGAGGAAGAAAGACCATAGAGAGATTGCTGCAGGGATCAATCCTCCACAGGCTGATGATAAGGTTCACACAGGCTTTTATGTTCTTGATGCTAATTTTTCCCCCTTTCTTAATAAAATCAGATGTAGAGAAAGACTCAGTTGGACCTTTATAATGTGTGGAACATGTTGTTCAATGCTGCCACTTACTCTTTTCTTAATAAGTCCCACTCAAATTCAAATACTTCCCTCTTCTATTTTGTTATAGTTTAATTTGGTTCTCTTTAGCATTCATTTTTTAATCTAAAATCAGGCTCCATGGGCATTCTTCCACTTGTACTTAGGCACAAGTGTTTGCAGGCATAGGGTTGTGGGTTTGGGGGTGCATCCAGCCTTGGGTGACCTGCTGTCCCAGGGTAACCTCGTGGCTGGAGCCCGAGACTTCTGTGACACATAAAATCATCCATTCCTGCTGGTGTCTGCTCTAGATTACTTCAGATTTAATAAAATATATTTGTGAAGCAGAGAGGTAATGTGAAAGGAAGGAAATAGTGAAATAAATATGGTTTTCTTATGTTTCTCTCTGTGGGAAGGGCAGGGGTTTCAGGCATGTGTGGGCAGAAGAACTTGGTAGTTCAGCTTGCCTTGAGCTGCAGATCTCAAAACATGAGACCAGTTCAGACCAGCTGCCCTGCGAGGCCTAATCAGCTGACCAGGGGGTAGAGCCGAGGTCGTTGCTGGGAGATTTAAACTGCTGTAGGGAGCGCAAGCGACCAGCCAAACGGGCATGGCACGGCAGTGAGGGCGTGGCATGACAGTTCACACAGGCAGGGCGAGCATGAAGCGAAACAAGGCTTTAGAAGGGTTAATTGAAGCATCTTTCTGCAAAGACCCACTTTTCTTCCCCCCCCGTTTTCTACCTTACTCAAAGGAAATTTTGTTCTGTACAAATTCAGCAGACCTAAACCCACAAAGAACATTGTACAAAGAGCTCAGAGGTAATAAATTATAGCCAAATGAGCTAAGGTAGACATTTGAATAGGTAAAATAGGCCTGAAGCCAAGGCTTTCTTCA
>NW_020956663.1:46106-63515 GCF_003031625.1 Empidonax traillii | reverse complement strand
ACTGGAAAGTTCAGAAGTTCACCAGGGGTCACTGATGAAGAGGAGTAAATTTGAGACCCTCTGATGAAGTAAGACCGGATGTACCACCAAATGATTTCCCAAAATGAAGACCACGCCTCAAAACCCGCCCCTGACTCCACCTGCTATGAATATTGTAATCTAATATGAATATGTATGTGAATATGTTGTAATCAGAATCAAAGACTGTATAGGTTACCCATTCTCACCTGACCACTTGAGAGCCCTTTTTGCCTGGCATGAGCCGGGGGGCTCTCTGATGTCGAACAATAAATACCTGCTGTTTAAAGGCATAAAACTCTGTCTATAAGCAGTTTTTATCCGCCTTTTGGGGCATCAATTTGGCGAGCCAGGCAGGAGGCTGAATCCGCTCGGCTGTGGAATCCAACAAAGTTCGGGACCCCTCCCAAGCACGCCAAGGTAAACTTTTACCTGTAAAGGGGTGGGCTCCCGCCTTCGCTGACTTCTCACGGGGGTGGATAAGGACCTCATAGCTAAAAGGTATTTATTCTGGTTTTAAGTTGCATCGGTGTCTCTGGTAAAGTGTTCCATTGCATGGACAGGACGCCAAATTTGGCCAAATATCTGTTTAGAAGGCTGGGAAATCGGTCTCTTTCTGTTTGAAGACTGATTCACTAGTTTCCTTCTGGTTTCTGATTTAGATAGGGATTTTGGGCCCATTGTGTATTGCATTGTCTTGTTTGATATATGTAGTTCGTGTGTTGAACTCATTTTGTATAATATTGTCTATTTACTATATGTAATTTGTGTATTTTCTGTGCCAGCGTGTGTGTGGGGGTAACAGAAACCAGGTTTTGCATTGCACGATCTGTGGCGACATCTTGTGACCTTAATCGGTAATGTGCGTTGTTCACTGAAATACAGTGTGTGATAGATGTGTGTGAGAAGCAGTCTTTTACTGCAAAACTGAGTGTGGAGTTCTGATCCGCGGTTCCGTTGTCCCGCGAGGGGCACAGCCAGAGACGAACAAAGCGATTGGAAATTGTACGGATGAAGTGGTGGAAAAACTGAGAAATAACTTTAGGCAAAGATCGAAAAACTCATAAGACACCAACACAAGTAGAAGGGGTTATCTTGAGTGCAGCCTGGTGACACCAAACACCCCAGATAGGTATTTAAACGCACTAGATACCCTTTAAACCCAGACAGGATGGGGAGCCAACAAAGTAAAGAAGTAAATCCCCAGACTCCCCTGGACTGTATTTTGAAGCATTGGAAAGAATTGGGTGGAATCCCTGGTGGGAACTTAAGCAAAAAGACCCTTCTCAAATATTGTCTTGATTGGTGGCCTTTGTATAAATTAGATGATGGAGAAAGGTGGCCTCCAGAGGGGAGCTTAAAATACAATACCATCCTACAGCTTATGCTGTTTCTCCGTAGAACAGAGCGATGGAATGAAGTCATGTACGCAGATATGTTTTTCACCTTAAGAAACAAGCCAGAATGGCAAAAAGACTGTGGAATAAATGTAGCACTCCAAGACCCCCTTATTCTAGCATTAGAACGGGATCAGAAAAATCACAAACAGAAAAAGCGTTGCTGTGACGCATGCAGCATAGGTCAGAGGTGCCTTAACCTAAGGAGGGATAGTGAACAGGAAAGCGTGATCAGTATCAGCGAGATCCAACCCTTTCCCCCACCAATAAAAGATGATACTGGCGATAGTCAGTTGGAGTCATTCTTCAAGAAAAGAGAAAGCACTCTGAAAGGGAAAGAAAAAGGGGAGGGAAAGGAGAAAGAAATGTCAGATCTAGGAGAAAATAAAACAGAAATTAGCCCACCAACACCGGGAAAAGATGACCCAGAGGAGGGAACAAGCCATACATATCATACTAGAGCTGCAGAACGAAAGGCCAAAGAAAAAGAGGGGGGTAAAGCTAAAGATAAAACAAAGTGGGCGCATACCATAGCTCCCCTCCATCAAATAATGCCAATAGTGGGAGAACAATCAAGGGTCAAGGTACCTTTCATGACCAGTGACTTAAACAACGAGAGAGAGGAAGCCAAAGGTTTTAGGAAAAATCCAGAAGGGGTCGCTAAAAGATTTGAATTGATTGCAAAAAACTTAGATATAGATTGGGAAGATATAGATCTCATGTTGTCAGAACTAACAGAAACAGAAAAAGAACTTGTGTTAAAAACAGGGAGAACACATGCTGCCCTGTTACCAGGGAATGGTGGAGATATATTTCCAGCAGAAAATCCGAAGTGGGATCCAAATGATTCAGTTCAATATGACTTATTAGTACAGTATAGAAAGTTAATTGCCTTAGGCTTGCAAAATGCAATTCCTAAAGCAATAAATTGGGCCGCTTTGTATGACGTGAGACAGGGATGGGATGAAACACCCTCAGATTTCCTGGAGAGACTCAGAGCTGCCATGAGGCAATATACCCCCCTTAGATCCCGCATCAGAGGCTGGGAAAAAACAATTACTAGCATTACTCATAGGGCAAAGTAATCCAGACATTAGAAAGAAACTACAAAAATTAGAGCACCCGGCAGATAAAGACTTAGAAATGCTGATGAATGAAGCCTGGAAAGTATACAATAACAGAGAGAAAGAAGAAAATAAGAAAGAGGACAAAAAGCTTGCCAAAGCTGTAGTTATAGAAACAGCAGCACACAACTCGAAGCACCCAGGTTCAAATCTCAGCAAGAAAAAGGTTTCATTCCTCGGCAAAAGATCGAATTTCAAGTAAACGAAGAACAACTTATAATGGCCCTAAGCCTGACTATCAGCTGTGTAGAACCAAAACCAAACAATCATAGTGTTGAACAAATTATGAGTGAAGCCTACCTGTTAGCATGGGCCACCGATATCCCTGGGAAATCAAAGCAAGCAGCCCCAGTAGTTATAGAATTAAAATCAGGAGTAAAGCCAGTACACAGAAAACAATACCCATTAAGGCTAGAAGACAGGAAGGGAATTGAACCTATAATAGAAAAATTTCTAGAATTGGGATTATTAATAGAATGTGAATCAGAATACAATACACCAATTAAGAAACCAAATGGAACCTACAGACAGGTACAGGATTTAAGGGCATTAAACGAGATCTCAAAGACCCTGCATCCAGTGGTAGCTAACCCTTATACACTCCTGACCAGATTGAAGAATAACCTAATTTGGTTTACAGTGTTAGACTTGAAGGATGCATTCTTCTGCCTTGCCTTAGCCCCAGAGAGCCAGAAAATTTTTGCCTTTGAATGGGAGTCCGTCAGCAGGGGTAGAAAACACAGTTGACTTGGACGGTCTTACCTCAAGGTTACAAAAATAGTTCCACAATATTTGGAAATCAATTATCTAAGGAAGTGGAACAATGGGAATGGCCACAGGGAGAGGGCGTTCTTCTACAATATGTAGATGATTTACTCATAGCAACTGAAACTGAAGAAAAATGTATAGAATGGACAATTTCATTGTTGAATTTCTTGGGACTAAATGGATATCGAGTCTCTCAGCAGAAAGCCCAGTTGGTGCAAGAAAAGGTGGTGTACCTGGGATATGAAATCTCCAGAGGACAGCGATCTCTGGGAACGGAGAGAGAAGAAGCCATCTGCCAGATGCCCAGGCAAGAAACGGTGAGAGATCTGCGAGCCTTTCTGGGAATGACAGGCTGGTGTCGTTTATGGATATACCAGTATGGAATACTTGCAAAACCCCTGTACGAACTGCTAAAAGAAACCAAAGGTGTTCTAGTCTGGACACCAGAAGCAGAAACAGCCTTTAAGAGACTGAAACAAGAATTGATGAAAGCCCCAGCATTAGGCCTGCCAGATGTAACAAAACCATTCTGGCTATTCTCACATGAACGGCAGGGAATGGCCTTGGGCGTCCTGGCTCAACAACTTGGACCTTACAAAAGAGCCGTAGCTTACTTCTCTAAACAGTTAGATGAAGTAAGCAAGGGATGGCCTACCTGTTTGAGGTCAGTAGCTGCAGTGATAATGAACATAGAAGAAGCCAGGAAACTTACAATGGGCCAGAAAATGACTGTTCTAGTATCCCATACTGTATCAGCAGTGCTGGAACAGAAGGGTGGCCATTGGTTGTCACCTTCCAGGTTCCTGAAATATCAGGCAATCTTAGCTGAATCAGATGATATAACCATTCAGATAACTAACGTTGTCAACACAGCTTCATTCCTAGAAGGAAGAATGTCAGCAGAGCCCATCATGCATGACTGCCTAGAAACCATCGAAGTTGTGTATTCCAGTCATCTGGACCTTAGAGAAGAGCCGCGTGAAGATGCAGAAGACTGGTTCACAGATGGCAGCAGCTTCATGAGACAAGGAGTGAGAATGGCAGGTTATGCTGTAACCACAACAGAACAGGTAATCGAATCAAACCCTTTGCCTGCAGGAACCTCAGCACAAAAAGCAGAGCTGATAGCTCTTACCCAAGCTCTTGAACTAGCAGTAGGACAGTGAATAAACATTTGGACAGATTCTAAATATGCCTTCTCCATTGTACATGCACATGGAGCAATTTGGAAAGAGAGAAGACTGCTGACAACCCAAGGAAAAGCTATAAAACATGCTGAGGAAATCCTACAGTTGTTAGAAGCCGTCCAACTCCCAAAGCAAGTGGCCATAATGCACTGCAAGGGACACCTGAAAGGTAACACCGTTCCAGAAATAGGTAACCAGAGAGTTGATGCAGAAGGTAAATTAGCTGCTGCAAGAACTGATGAGGTAGTTATATCAGCCCTAGTTCCAGAGGAATTAGACATTAATTTTCAACCAGAATACCAAGACTCAGACCACAGGTGGATACAAAGAAACAAAGGTAAGATGCCAGATAACGGGTGGGGCCAGTTAGACAGGACAACTAGTACTGCCAGAGAAATTAATCTTGGCAATTTGTAAAAACAGAACATGATAAGGCCCACTGGGCCTTAGATCCCCTGTATCAGCACTTAAAAGCCAGGATAGCAGGGCCAAAACTTTTCACAGTAATAAAACATCTCGATGTGAGCGTTGTTTGAAAAATAAACACAGGGACTAAAATACATCAAGGGGTAATTAACAGAGGAAAGTTCCCAGGGGAAGTGTGGCAAATTGATTTCTCTGAACTTCCAAGAAAAGGAGGGGTATAGATACCTCCTTGTTTTGACAGACACATTTTCTGGGTGGCCTGAAGCATTCCTATGCAGAACAAATAAAGAGAGAGAAGTAACCAAAACTCTGCTGAATGAAATCATACCGAGATTTGGGGTACCTAAAAGTATCTCCTCAGACAGAGGCTCACACTTTTGTGCCAAAGTTGTAAAAGCAATAAGTAAAGCATTGCAAATCAAATGGCAATTGCATACACCTTACAGGCCCCAGGGTAGGGGGCAAGTAGAGAAAATGAATCATCTAATCAAACAACAAATTACCAAAATATGCCAAGAAACCAATTTGCAGTGGTACCAGGCTCTGCCTATTGCTCTGATTAGGCTGAGAGTGAAACCTCGTTCAAAAGAAAAGCTGAGTCCATTTGAAATCCTGTATGGTAGACCTTATGCAATGCAGGTTGTAAACAGTGAAGATGTAGATCAGATAGGCAATCAATGAATATATGATTATGTAATAGCGGTGGGAAAACATTTTGATACCTTGAAAAAGAGACTAAACAGGCTGTGGAATTTAGGGAATTGATATGGGAATGGGTAACAGGGGTTTGAGGTGGTGTGTTAAAGGGTAAAGGGATAATATGCTGCTACTCTAAAATCTACATTTACTACATAACTACTTCTAAAACCTAGGAAGCCCCCGGTGGTGTAGAGGAAAACACACTGCACTGTCACTGCAGAGACCCGGGTTCGATTCCCGGTCGGGGCCCCTCCCCGGGCAGATGGAGCTCGTTAGCCCTGTAAGGCAATCCATCTACATCCTGAGGACCTCACTGCCACCGTCCAAGCGTGCTTGGCCCCGGCAGATGAACCTCAGGATTAAAGGGTGGGCTCAGTTCCGCGCACACTGTGTCTCACCTAAAAAATCCAATGCGCAGGCTGGAAGGTGTAAAAACCTTCCCCGGTTCTTCGTTCGCGAAGAGACTGGCCATTACTTCTAAAACCTACAACAATTAAAAAAAATCAAAACATCAAAACTCCAAGGTATCAGTCCCCCCTTTAGAGACTGGACAAAACTCAAAAATTTTGTCCAATCTCTACTACTTACATCTAATCATTTTCCAAAGACATGACCAACATCTACAACATTGGTTCATGCAATAAGCTATTACACAAACACTAACTATGTACATTACCAATAGAAACAGCTGTTTAATCCACGTTCAGTTCGGTAATCATGAAGTAAGTTTGTGGAGAGTGTCTCCCAAACCCAGTGAGACATTATCCAGAGATACCTGATGTAGAATTTTGGTTTGATTCTGAATTGTAGCCAAATTGTAGTTCAAATTCAGCATTCACTTTCACGAAGAATATTAGGTGCATTTTACTAAAGCCACATATAAATTAGGCTCCAAACTTAATTCATAGTTATCGACTGTACAGATAACATACACAGCAGAAACAGTCTATGCCACATCCTCTTCATCTGAGTCAGATTCTGCTTTGATGATAGTTCCAGGAATTGAAGCTTTCTTCATTCTGGAGTAATGAAACTGTGGTCCTTTGCCAGCAACTTTGACGGCAGTGAGGGAAGTCAGCAGGATTTGGAAAGGTCCTTTCCACTTGGCTCGCAGCGGGTCACTGTCCCACCATTTGATGTAGACCCAGTCTCCTGGTTGGAATTGATGAGCAGGGGTGTCCAATCCTATGGGTCTGGAAAGCTCGATGAATTTCTGGAGCTTCTGTAAAGTAGAGCCAGTGTTGTTCCTGGCTTGAGCGTGATGCTTATGGGTTCTGCTTGCTTGGACCTCCCAGGATATTCGTTAGTCTACACTAAAGGGATCACAGCATTCTCAACCTCTGTGGGGATCTCTCTGTGGTTTTCCTGTATGAAGAACGTAGCTGTCTCGATATATTTAGTGTCAGGGATGATAACTTTTATTCCCCCTCCCTTACAGAATTTAATTTCAGCTTCCAGTTTTCTAATAAATCTCTACCCAATAGAGGCATGGTAGAATTTGGCATATAGAGGAATTGATGAGTTATCCAGTGTTTCCCTAATTTAAATTTCAAGGGTTTGAAGAAAGGCCTGGTTTCACTTACCCCTGTGGCACCAACCACAGTTACAGTATCGTGAGTCAGTTTCCCTTCCAAGGTGTTTAACACGGTATATACAGCACCTGTATCAACTAAAAATTCCACATCTCCTCCCCCCAGCTTAGCTACAACAAGAGGTTCTGCTGGGGTAGAATTCTCCGGTCCCCTTCATGCATTCTGGCTTAAAGTTATTTGGGATGCTGGAGGAGGGGGTGGAAATTCACTTCTCCTCTTCGAGTCCAGACAATCCCTTCTCCAGTGTCCCTTCTTTTTACAAAAAGACCATATATCATTAAAAACTTCTGTGTCTGTGTGTTGGTTTTAGTCTAGGCCTTCCTGGTGACCAGTTTGTAACCAAGGAAGTAGCCAAGTACCCAGTATTCCATACGATTTTACGTAAACCAGAGTATAAATAAGTCGGAGATTAGAGACCTCGCTCTCTTCTCTTCCGGCGAGGTTTGGGAACAGTGGGTCCCTGCGTTGGTCTCGCTTATCTGAGGCTGAGACCTGCAGAGTCCACCGTCCTGCCACGTGGAGGTTTGGAGAGTGCTGGCCGTGACTGCCAATCCTGCTGTTCTAAGGGACATGGTGAGATCTGTTTTGTTAGTTATTAGTATAGTTCTTGAGTTTGATCTAGTATACCTGTTCGGTGTCCCTTTTGTTCCCTCTTGTCCCCTTTTTTTCCCTTTCCCTATCCCTTCGGGGAGGTGGATCCCCTTTTACTGTGTATATAGCATCTTAACTGTACATAACTGTAATTTACGTAAATATAGATATATTTTTACATAAGCAGTTTGACTTTGGGTTCTTTAGTTTTTATAGTTTCTTTTCCTTTAACCTAAGGGAAGAAAGGAGGGGGGAAGGGGGCTGCTGTCGTAACTTTCGGGCATTTAGCAGGGAGCCAAGTCCGAACCGTCACAGTCTGTATCAGTAAACTTTAATCTGCTCCTCTTCCGATGCTGTAATTCTAAATCCTGGTTCCCCCCTTCCCCCGTAGGGTAGGGTGGTGCCGAAGGGATGGGGGCGGGTTCGTCCCCGCCCCTCATGGAAGAGCTGGAGGGTTCTGTGTCAACCAGGGCAGGAACCCCGGCTGCAGACACCGCCCCTGCTCCTCCTCCCGCAGCCTTGAGGTCTGAGCCTCCTGTTCCTACAGCAACTGAGCCCGTACTACTTGTTGCGGCCCCGGCAGGGGCCGCCGCCCTCCCGCCGCTACCGGCAGAGCCCGCGGCTCCAGCCAGGACTGGCCCCACAGCCCAGGGAGGAGCTACCACCCCCTCATAACCAAAAGGACCTGCAGCCCCGGCCAGGAACGGCCCCACAGTCCGGGGGGGGCTATCGCCCCCACCCCAACACTGGCAGAGCTCGCAGCTCCAGACAGTATCGGCTCCACAGCCTCGGAAGGAGCCATTGCTCCCCGATCACCGACACCCAGGGAGCTCGTGGCTTCAGACAGGACTGGCCCCGCGGCCTCAACAGGGGTTGGCTCCGCAGCTCCACGAGGGGCTACCGCTGGTCCAGACGGTGCCAGAGCTCCCGGCACAGCCGGGGCAGAGGCCGCCCCGGCTCCCGCCGCTCCCACGTCGGTTGGGACAGCCGGCGCCGGCCCGGCGGGTCCCGGAGCACCAACAGCAGTTCCCAGGACCCCCGCCCCCGCACCTGCGGCCGGACCCAGGAAGGGTCTTGGGTTTGTTATTCTCATATCTGGGGGAATTAAGAGGTCCAGATCTTCATTTCCAGGTCTTTCAAGATTAATTTCCTCCTTAGGATCATGTTTAGCATGATTTTTCTTTTTCTCCTCTAATGCCATTTCTGTGAGTTCTGCTTCTATTTGTATTTTGTCCTTTTTATATTCCTTTCTCAAATTCGGACGGGTCAAGAAAGTTAGAATATCTCTGCATAATGCAACTCAGACCACATTTCCTCCTTATGAAGGATTGTCATAAGATGAAACACTACATTTGCCTCAAAAGAGCCAAATTTTGGCCAGGCTAATCCTCTAATTTGTCCGCTGTAGGGCCAGACATCCATAGACAGTCTAACTCTGGCGTTTTTAAAGATGTCTCAGGGCCAGTTTAATCATCCCAATACCGTAAAACCAAAGCAAGAGGGGTTCCCTCTGGAATTTCTTTTTTAGTTTGTACACATCCCATATTAACAAACAACACACGAGGAAAACGACAGATCTAGCCTAGAACTCACAGTCATATACACATTGCAGACTCTGTATCCAAACACTACCAGGTTCAGGCAGAAACAGAGTTTCAACCAGGGGAGGCGTTCCCCCCCTTCTGTGGCCACACCTGACCTACACAAAACCCGAAATCCTCCTGCCTGCCCTAACTTAAACTTCCCAGGCAGTTCTCCTGCCCACTCCGGCAAAAATCCCTTTGCCAACAGACTGGGAAAACACTGACTTTTGGGCCCAAGTCCAAGTTTTCCTTCCCAGTCTCACCATATTCCCTGGCCCTGGGGAAAACTCCTTCCCACAGCTGCTAATTAAAATTCTTTAGGAGTTGTTCCTTATCTTACCTCCTCTGTGTGCGGTTCCGAGAAGTTGGGCCCCCCAAGATCAGAGTAGGAATTCTTCAAGATATGCCAGCTGGAGAAGAAATCCCTGCAAAATGGATTATCGATCTGGAGGAGTCACAGGTCCCAATCTCCCCTTATGGAGTCACCAAAACTGTTGCCTAAATGGTTGTGGGGGAAAAAAAAACAACTCCAAGCCAAATTAGGTAGGAGATAAGATAAGGATACAAAGGTTTTAATGAGCCCCCAGGCTTTCTGGAATACCCCCAGCGTGTGCCCAAAATACAGATGTTCACAGTTTTTATAATGATTTTCACCCAATCCCCGTCCGGCCACCACCCAGGTTCTGCCCCCGCCACGCCTCTTGAGAATTGGGTCTGGGGGTGTTTTGGGACCCCCTCTTCTTCATCTTCATCTTCCTCAGAACACGTAATGTCCTTGGAGGCCTTCCAGAATTCTAGGCCTGAAGGTTATTGAGTCTATAGCTGTATCTTCTTCCGTAGGGTTAGGGTGTTCTTCTACAATTCTACCTTGAAAAAGAGACTAAACAGGCTGTGGAATTTAGGGAATTGATATGGGAATGGGTAACAGGGGTTTGAGGTGGTGTGTTAAAGGGTAAAGGGATAATATGCTGCTACTCTAAAATCTACATTTACTACATAACTACTTCTAAAATCTACAACAATTAAAAAAAAAATCAAAACATCAAAACTCCAAGGTATCAGTGGTAATAGACCACCAACCCAAACAACCTGACTGTAAATTGCATCCGTTTCATCCTGGTGATTGGGCATATGTTCAGAATCTTTTAGGAAAACCTCTGCAAGAAAAGTGGGAAGGACCATTCCAGGTACTACTGACCACCTTCATGGCAATCCGGATTAAAGAACGACCTGCTTGAATCCATTACTCCCAAGTCAAGAAAGCTCCAGAGAAGCACCAAGGGAATTCCTGAAGGAACCCACTACCATGGACTGGCGAATCCCGGCATAATTCTTTGGACTCTTGATAAGTATAACTTCAGCACAAAGCCTTACCATGGAATGGCCATGGTCAAATGCACAAGTTATCGAGTCAATAATTTGGACTGGGGTACATTCCTCAGAAGACCCAGGGCCTAAGCTGGGCTTAGCCATTTACGTCCTACTCAATAACAAATCATACACACAACAGGACTGGATTAAAACCCCAAAATCATTAAGCACTGTATCAGGAAAATTGAACGAAGAAATACAAATAGGGTGCAGAGGTGTTCATACCTTAACACAAAAGACTAAACAGATCGAACTGGTAGTGAAGTCCTTAATCAACCAAACACTCACATTTAGTCAGATAGATAATAATATTTGGCATAAAAGAAAGGGTCCAATTTCATGCCAAAAAGACAATATAAAAGAGAAGGAACAACACAAAGCCGAGTGTGAAACAAAAATACTGCTAGATAATAGAATCATAGAATAGATTGGGTTGGAAAAGACCTCCAAGATCATCAAGTCCAACCCCTGATCCAACTCCAATTACTATATCATGGCACTAAGGCCCACATCCAATCTCTGTTTAAAAACCTACAGGGATGGTGAATCCACCACCTCTCTGGGCAGGCCGTTCCAATGCCTGATTACCCTCTCTGTAAAGAATTTCTTTCTAACATCTAACCTAAACCTCCCCTGACAGAGCTTGAGCCCATGTCCCCTTGTCCTATTGCTGGTTGCCTGGGAGAAGAGACCAACCCCCACCTGGCTATAACCTCCCTTCAGGTAGTTGAAGAGAGGGATGAGGTCACCTCTAAGCCTTCTCTTCTCCAGACTAAACAACCCCAGCTCCCTCAGCCTCTCCTCATAGGACTTGTGCTCAAGTCCCTTCACCAGCCTCGTTGCCCTTCTCTGGACCCGCTCCAGCACCTCAATGTCCTTCCTGAACTGAGGGGCCCAGAGCTGAACACAATACTCAAGGTGTGGCCTCACCAGCACTGAGTACAGGGGAAGGATCACTTCCCTGCTCCTGCTGGCCACACTGTTCCTGATACAGGCCAGGATGCCATTGGCTTTCTTGGCCACCTGGGCACACTGCTGGTTCATGTTCAGCCTCCTGTCGATCAGCACCCCCAGGTCCCTTTCTGTCTGGCTGCTCTCCAGCCACTCTGTGCCCAGCCTGTAGCGCTGCATGGGGTTGTTGTGGCCAAAGTGCAGGACCCGGCACTTGGCCTTGTTGAACTTCATCCCATTGGAGTCAGCCCATCTCTCCAGTCTATCCAGATCCCTCTGCAGAGCCCTCCTGCCTTCCAGCAGGTCGACACTCCCTCCCAGCTTGGTGTCATCTGCAAATTTGCTAATGATGGTCTCAATCCCCTCATCTAAATCATCGATAAAGATGTTAAAAAGGACTGGGACCAGCACTGATCCCTGGGAAACACCACTGGTGACCGGCCGCCAGCTGGATGCAGCCCCGTTCACCAGCACTCTCTGGGCCCGGCCATCCAGCCAGTTCCTGACCCAGCACAGAGTGCCCCTGTCCAAGCCATGGGCTGCCAGCTTTTCCAGGAGTATATTATGGGAGACAGTGTCAAAGGCTTTGCTGAAGTCCAGATAGACCACATCTACAACCTTTCCCTCATCCACCAGGTGGGTCACCTGATCATAAAAGGAGATCAGGTTGGTCAGACAGGACCTGCCCCTCCTAAACCCGTGCTGGCTGGCTCTGATCCCTTGTCCATCCTGTAGCTGCTGTGTGATTGCACTCAGGATGATCTGCTCCATAACTCTGCCAGGCACTGAGGTCAGGCTGACAGGCCTGTAGTTACCAGGGTCAGCCTTCCAGGCTTTTTCATGGATTGGGGTGATATTTGCCAACTTCCAATCATATGGGACCTCCCCAGTGAGCCAGAACTATTGGAAGATGATGGAGAGCGGCTTGGCAAGCTCTTCTGCCAGCTCCCTCATTACCCTAGGATGGATCCCGTCTGGTCCCATAGACTTGTGAGGATCCAAGTGACTCAGTAAGTCACTATTTCCTCCTGGAATACAAGGGGGATATTTGGTTTCCTATCTCTGTCTACCAGCTCCAGAGGCCAGTTGCCTTGAGGGCCACCTGTCTTACTGATAAAAACTGAGGCAAAGTAGGTGTTAAGTACCTCAGCCTTCTCCTCATCTCTATTAACTATGTTTCCCTCCAAGTCCATCAAAGAATGGAGGTTTTCTTTGCCCCTCCTTTTGTTATTAATGTATTTATAGAAGGACTTTTTGTTATCCCTAACAGAAGTAGCCAAATTAGCTTCAAATTGCACTTTTGTATCCCTGAATTTCCTTCTGCATGATCTAGCTGTCTTCCTAAATTCTTTGTAAGTAGCCAACCCTTTCTTCCATGGTCAGTAAACTCTCCTTTTATCCCTGATTTCCTTCACAATCTTCCTGTTTAACCAAGCTGGTTGTCTTCCCCGACGGCTTGCCTTTCGGCACACCGGTACAGCCTGTTCCTGTGCACTCAGAACTTCCTGCTAGAAGCACATCCATCCCTCCTGAACCCCCTTGTTTTCAAGGGTTGTTTCCCAGGGTATGCTCTGGACTAGACTTCTGAATAGGTCAAAATCTGCCCTCCGGAAGTCCAGCGTAGAGGTTTTATTGTTGGTTCGCCTGGAATCTCTGAGTATTGAAAATTCTATTATTTCATGGTCACTATTTCCCAGGTTGCTTTCAACCACTACATCTCCCACCAGCCCCTCTCTGTTTGTAAACAGCAGGTCTAGCGGGGCCTTACCCCTGGTAGGTTCATTTACCAGTTGATGAAGGAAATTGTCCTCTATACACTCCAGGAAATTCCTAGACTGCCTCTTCTCTGCAGTATTGAGCTCCCAGCAGATATCTGGCAGGTTAAAGTCACCCGCAAGGACAAGGGCTGACGATTTCGAGACATCTGCCAGCTGTTTGTAGAATAATTCATCCCCTTTGTCATCCTTGTAGGGCAGTCTGTAACAGACACCCATGATGATGTCAGCCTTGTTGGTCTTCCCCCTGATTCTGGTCCACAGGCACTCAACCTTATCATTGCTGACCTCAAGTTCAGCAGAGTCAAGAGACTCTCTAACATATAAAGTCACCCCTTCACCTCTCCTACCCTGCCTGTTCTTTCTGAAGAACTTGTAGCCTTCCATAGCAGCACTCCAGTCATGCGAGTCATCCCACCACGTTTCTGTGATGGTGACTACATCATAGCCTTCCTGCTGCATCATGGCTTCCAGTTCCTCTTGTTTGTTGCCCATACTGTGTGCATTAGTGTACATGCACTTCAGGTGGGCTGCTGATTTCATTCTTAACTCAGGCTTTCCATCCCTAGGTTGATCACTGGAGAGCCCAGTTTCAACCCCTTCTCCCTTCAAACCTAGTTTAAAGCCCTCCTGATCAGCCTCGCTAACTTATGGGCTACAGTCCTCTTCCTCTCCCTAGAAAGATGAATCCCATCTGATTTTAAGAGACTAGGTACCGTGGAGTTTGCCCCATGGTCAAAGAAACCAAAATTTTGACGGTGGCACCAATCCTTTAGCCATCTGTTGAGGAGTTGGGCTTTTCTACTCCTCTATTTAACTCCTCATCCATCTCAGATAGTACAGGAACTGAGGCAAATATCACCTGTGCTCCTGTCCCCTGAACTGACCGACCCAGTGCTTTAAAGTCTTTTTTAATTATCCTGGCACTTCTTCGATTAATGTCCTCACTGGCAGCCTGGACTACCACCAATGGATAATAGTCTGAGGGCTGAATTAACTCAGGAAGTCTCTTACTAATATCTCTCACCCTGGCCCCAGGGAGGCAGCATACTTCTCTCTCAGATGGGTCTGGGCAATATATAGGGCCCTCAGTTCCCCTCAGGAGTCACCAACTACAACTACCCTTTTTTTTTTTTATACCCGTGGTTGTAATCCGTCTTGTAGACAGGGCCGAACCAGGAGGCTCTCCAGAGAGATCTTCTTGGCTGTCCTCTACCTGACTGTCTGGGTCCAGGGTCTCATATCTATTCTTCAAGGGGACCCTGGGGGGTGATGGGGGTCGAGAGAGAGTTCTTTTACCTCTCCCATTAGGGATCTGTTTCCATTGTCCCCCATCAAATTGGTCTGCTCCATCTGCCTTATGGCAGGAGGGGCAGGGCTTCACCGTCTCCTGCTGGACTTCCTTAGGATTCAAAAGGGTTTGACTCCACCAGTCAATTTCCTTTTCACTCTCCCTAATGCACCTTAATCTCTCTACCTCTTCCTTAAGTTCTGCTACCAGGCACAGCAAGTCACCTGCTCGCATCGTACACAGCTACCTCCTACACCATCCTCCGGTACCAACGTCAGGCTCAGACACTCAGCACGCCCAGAGACCTGGGTGGCTGCATCCTTCTTCAAGGGGAGTGTCTGAGCAGACACACTCCTAGTATTACCACCAGCAATGGCTTTTGTTTTTCTGGAAACCATTGCTAGCTTTAAAAAGCACACTCACCTATGAGAAGTGGGAGCTGGTTGTGCCCTGCCTGCTTGAAATGCCTTGCAAATTGCTGTGCCACGCCCCTGTTTGTCTGCTCCTGTGGGGTGCGTAAGCGAAGGTCGCTCTTACTCCTGGAGGCTCTTATATAGCCTCCCCTAGCACTTGCTAACAAGCCTGACCCACCCCTCCCTCACCCGACTCGGTGCCGGCGAGGAGGCTAGCCTGGGCAGCAAACGACCAAGCAGCTCTCCTGGAGGCTCTTTTACAGCCTCCCCCAGCGCTTGCCGACGATCCTGACCCACCCCTCAATCAGTGTCAGTTCAGTGCACTTGGGCAAGCGAAAATAGGGGTATTTCTGAGATATTTATTATCAAACTCGAAGCAAGACCCACTACCAAGCCACCTGAAAGAGTAACTGAGAAAACCACATCTCCTGTTCCAAAGTGCAAGGGAGTACATGACTTTTATAGGACCCCCTGTAGTAAGACAGTCCAACGAGCTAAAGTTACTATTAGATCCCACATATTCACTGAAGAAAATCCAAGTAAATGTCCAGATAAACATAACACACATACAAAAAGACTGCCAGCCCTCCATACAACAAAGCCTCAAGGGCTGGAAGGCATGGCTGGCCACCAGATCACACCCACGACGCACGCGGAGAGATGCAACTGGGTGGCTCAGCACAGGCTTAGGAGTACTAAACACAATAGACCAGGAAGTACTAGTAAATAAACTAAGTGCTGTCACATCCAACCTGGGAGAACTCAAAGTTCCTTTAAGCTCATCCATGCTTACTCTAGCTGAAACACAGTCACTAGTAGTCCAATTATTGACCCTAGTGGCCAACCATACCTCTCAGGATTTCCTTAAAATCACTAACTATATTGGTAAAACTAACAAGAAAATTGCACTTGCCATCCAGTGCAAACACAACAATGGGTGCAAACAGTGGCTGCAGGAATACTAAGAGAGGGAACATCAGGGATACTACCTCAAGAAATAAAAGAAATAATAGCCAGAAACAGTTCCACCACCCAATTTGAAAAGAATTATCAAGCATGGTGACTAGTAAATTTTACCTATAATCCACAAACTGAACAAATTGAAGCCTACGTACTTACTATCAGTGCTGCCAAAGAGAGAATTATTTTTCCCATCCTAACCTTAGGAACCATACACCAGAATGTCATAGTTCGGCCCATAAGTATGGGCACACTATGACTACTCCAAGAACAAATGGCAGTCAATCAGTACGGAAGCTTGTATTCCTAAGGAACAGCTAGGATACATCTGCGAGAATGCAGTAATAGAAAATGAAGATTTATGCTTAGACGCTGAGAGTAGTGTATGTACTTTTGAAATGCTTCCCCATAATATAAACCTATCTCAAGTATACTATGTAGGAAACGGATGTGCATGTATTAGAACATTTTGTGTTTGTTTTTGATGATCATTGTTATGTAAAAACGAATGGTACTAATTTTTGTGTGAGCAATTTTACTAAAATAGTAAGCTGTGACTTTAGTTACACTGTTCCTATTACTACTAGGCAACTAATCAAAGCTAAGTATAGTTTATATCATGATGTACCGAAATTACAGATAAGAATGGAAATTGATCTTCTTAAAGCAATGCTTAAGCACCCTGACATGGAGAAGTTAGTCCAAGAAGTAAATAGAAAAACTCAAAGAATGATTTGGCAAGTTGAACACGACTCTACCCATATAACAAATGTCCTGACTAAAATAGAACAAACAGGAGAACGCCATTGGTGGGATATCTTCACAGGACAATCCCCTTCAGCCACAAAAGTATTCGACTACCTAGTACACCCAGTGTTAGTTATAGTAATAGTTATGCTTTTGCTATCCTATTTGAATATATGGCTGTGGTATAAATTACACTCCATAATCAAAAGGACCCAGATAATGTGGGCAATAATTCACACCTATACTTCACTAGAACTTGACGGAAGAGTTCGTAAGTTCTAAGAAAAGGGGGGAATGAAGCGAAACAAGGCTTTAGAAGGGTTAATCGAAGCATCTTTCTGCAAAGACCCACTTTTCTTCCCCCCCCGTTTTCTACCTTACTCAAAGGAAATTTTGTTCTGTACAAATTCAGCAGACCTAAACCCACAAAGAACATTGTACAAAGAGCTCAGAGGTAATAAATTATAGCCAAATGAGCTAAGGTAGACATTTGAATAGGTAAAATAGGCCTGAAGC
>NW_020956663.1:31297-45566 GCF_003031625.1 Empidonax traillii | reverse complement strand
AGGGGTCACTGATGAAGAGGAGTAAATTTGAGACCCTCTGATGAAGTAAGACCGGATGTACCACCAAATGATTTCCCAAAATGAAGACCACGCCTCAAAACCCGCCCCTGACTCCACCTGCTATGAATATTGTAATCTAATATGAATATGTATGTGAATATGTTGTAATCAGAATCAAAGACTGTATAGGTTACCCATTCTCACCTGACCACTTGAGAGCCCTTTTTGCCTGGCACGAACTGGGGGACTCTGATGTCAAACAATAAATACCTGCTGTTTAAAGGCATAAAACTCTGTCTCTAAGCAGTTTTTATCCGCCTTTTGGGGCATCAAGCAGGAAGTGCACAGCCACCCTCCCAACTCTTTCTGGTGGCCTGTGAGGTAGGTGTGTGGCTGTGGGTATTTTTTTTTTTATTTATTTTTTTCCTGTGACTCAACTAGACCCAGCAATGGTTTCCAAATGAGCAAAAACCATTGCTGCTGCTATCAGGAGGAGTGTTCTAACCCAGACAGAACCCCCCAAGAAGGACACAGCTGTTCAGGTCACTGGCTGCACAGAGTGTCTGAGCCTGGCATTAGTACCAGAGGACAATGTGAGAGATATCTGTGTACGATTGCGAGCAGGTGAATGATTCCTGCCTGGGCTTGGCTGCTCCTCAGGAACCAACTCAGATGAGACAGGGGTGGGACAGGCTTGTTAGCTGATGCTCGAGAGGGCTATATAAATGTCCCTAGGGAGCGCGATTGACCTGGAGCGCAGCGAACAGGAGCAGGCAAACAGGGGCGTGGCACATCAGTGAGGGTGTGCACGTCAGTGAGGGTGTGGCATGGGGGGCAAACAGGGGCGTGGCACAGCAGTGAGAGTGTGGCATGGCAGTTTGCATGTCAGTTCACACAGGCAGGGCGAACAGACAGGGTATAGCCATCTCCCAGGTTTTTGGTGTTTGTCTTTTTTTGGGGTTTTTTTTGTCTTTTTTTTTTTCCCATATTTCAACTAAAGCCAGTAATGGTTTCTAGAAAAATGAAAGCTGTCACTACTGTTACCACTAGGAGTGTGTTAACACAGTCAGAACCCTCCAAGAAGGATGCAGCCATTCAGGTCTCTGGCTGCGCAGAGTGTTTGACCCTGGCAGCGGTGCCAGAGGACATTGCGAGAGGCACCTGTTTGCGATGCGAGCAGGTGAATGATTTGCTGTGCCTGGTGGCAGAGCTCAAGGAAGAGGTAGAGAGGCTGAGAAGCATTAGGGAAAGTGAAAGGGAAATAGACTGGTGGAGTCACACCCTTTCAACCCCCAAGGAAGTCCAGCAGGAGACAGTGATTCCCTGCCCCTCCTGCCGTCAGGCAGATGGAGCAAACCGAGTGGATGGGAGGGAATGGAAACAGGTCCCTGTTCAGAGAGGTAAAAGAACACCCTCTCGACCCCCATCACCTCCCCAGATGCCCTTAAACAACAGATATGAGGCCCTAGACTCAGAAAGTCAAGTAGAGGTCAGGCAAGAGAAAAATGTGTCTGCAGGTTGCACCCTGTCTACCAGATGGGTTACAATTACAACTGTAAGAAAAAAAAGAAGGGTAGTTGTAGTGGGTGACTCCCTTTTGAGGGGAACTGAGGGCCCTATATGTCGACCAGACCCATCCCACAGGGAGGTTTGCTGCCTTCCCGGAGCCAGGGTGAGGGACATTGGTAGGAGACTTCCTGAGCTAATTTGGACCTCAGATTACTATCCACTGTTGGTAATCCAGGCTGGCAGTGATGATATTGATAGAAGAAGTGCCAGGGCAATCAAAAAGGATTTCAAGGCACTGGGTAGATCAGTTCATGGGACAGGTGCACAGGTAGTATTTGCCTCAGTTCCTGTACTTGCTGGAATGAATGAGGAGAAGAGTAGGAAAACCTACCTTATCAATAGGTGGCTAAAGGATTGGTGCCACCTGCAGAATTTTGGGTTTTTTGACCATGGGGCAAACTCCATAGTACCCAGTCTTCTTAAATCAGATGGGCTTTATGTATCTAGGAAGGGCAAAAGGACTGTAGCCCATAAGTTAGCGAGGTTCATCAGGAGGGCTTTAAACTAGGTTTTAAGGGGGAAGAGATTGAATCCAGGCTGTCTGAAGAGAAGCCCAGGGATGAAAAGCCCGAGTTAAGAGTAAAATCAGCAGCCCAGTTGAAGTGCATGTACACTAATGCACGCAGCATGGGCAACAAACCGGAGGAGCTGGACCATGATGCAGCAGGAAAGCTATGACATAGTTGCCATCACAGAAATGTGGTGGGATGACTTGCATGACTGGAGTGCTGCCATTGATGGTTACAAGCTCTTCAGAAAGGACAGGCAGGGTAGGAGAGGTGGAGGGGTGGCTCTATATGTTAGTCTCTTGACTCTGTAGAACTTGAGGTCACCAATGATAAGGTTGAGTGTTTGTGGACCAGAATCAGGGGGAAGACCAACAAGGCTGACGTCCTAATGGGAGTCTGTCATAGAACACCCAACTAGGATGATGAAGGGGATGAATTATTCTACAAGCAGCTGGTAGATGTCTCAAAATCGCCAGCCCTTGATCTTGTGGGCGACTTCAACCTGCCAGATATCTGCTGGGAGCTCAACATGGCAGAGAAGAGGCAGTCTAAGAGATTCCTGGAGTGTATAGAGGATAATTTCCTGCTCCAGCTGGTAAATGAATCTACCAGGGGTGGGGCCCCATTAGACCTGTTGTTTACAAACAGAGAGGAACTGGTGGGAGATGTAGTGGTCAGAGGCCATCTGGGGCACAGTGACCATGAAATAATAGAGTTTGCAATACTCAGGGGTACAAGGAAGGCCACCAATAAAACCTCTACGCTGGACTTCCAGAGGGCAGATTTTGGCCTGTTCTGAAGACTGGTCCAGAACATACCCTGGGAAAAAAATCTTGAAAACAAGGGGGTACAGGAGGAATGGATGTGCTTCAAGAAGAAAGTCTTGAGTGCACAAGAACAGGCTGTACCAGTGTGCCAAAAGGCGAGCCGGGGGGGGGTAGACGACCAACTTGCTTGAACAGGGAGATTCTGAAGGAAATCAGGGATAAAAAGAGAGCTTACAGACTGTGGAAAATAGGGCTGGCTACTCAGGATGAGTTTAGGAGTATAACTAGGTCATGCAGAAAGAAAATGAGAGAGACAAAAGTGCAATTTGAAGTCAATTTGGCTACTTCTGTTAGAGATAACAAAAAGTGCATCTATAAATACATTAATAACAAAAGGAGGGGCAAGGAAAACCTCCATTCCTTGTTGGACTTGGGGGGAACATAGTTAACAGGGATGAGGAGAAGGCTGAGGTACTTAACACCTACTTTGCCTCAGTATTCACCAGCAGGACAGGTGACCCTGACGATGACTGGCCTCTGGAGCTGGTAGGCAGGGACAGGAAGCCAAATAGCCCCCCTGTGTTCCAGGAGGAAATAGTAAGTGACTTACTGAGCCACCTGGATCCTCACAAGTCCATGGGACCAGATGGAATCCATCCTAGGGTGATGAGGGAGCTGGCAGAAGAGCTTGCCAAGTCTCCCATAATATACTCCTGAAAAAACTGGCAACCCATGGCTTGGACAGGGGCACTCTGTGCTGGGTCAGGAACTGGCTGGAGGGCCATGCCCAGAGAGCGCTGATGAATGAGGCTGCATCCAGCTGGCGGTCGGTCACTAGAGGTGTCCCCCAGGGGTCAGTGCTGGGCCCAGTTCTGCTTAATATCTTTATCGACAATCTGGATGAGGGGATTGAGTCCATCATTAGCAAATTTGCAGATGACATCAAGTTGGGAGGGAGTGTCGACCTGCTGGAAGGCAGGAGGGCTCTGCAGAGGGACCTGGATAGGCTGGAGAGTTGGGCTGATTCCAATGGGATGAGGTTCAACAAGGCCAAGTGCCGGGTCCTGCACTTTGGCCACAACAACCCCCTGCAGCGCTACAGGCTGGGGACAGAGTGGCTGGAGGCCAGCCAGGTGGAAAGGGATCTGGGGATGCTGATTGACAGGAGGCTGAACATGAACCAGCAGTGTGCCCAGGTGGCCAGGAAGGCCAATGGCATCCTGGCCTGTGTTAGGAACAGTGTGACCAGCAGGATGAGGGAAGTGATCCTTCCTCTGTACTCAGCGCTGGTGAGGCCACACCTGAAGTACTGTGTTCAGTTCTGGGCCCCTCAGTTCAGGAAAGACATCGAGGTGCTGGAGCGGGTCCAGAGAAGAGCAACCAGGCCAGTGAAGGGACTCGAGCACAAGTCCTATGAGGAGAGGCTGAGGGAGCTGGGGTTTTTTAGTCTGGAGAAGAGGAGGCTCAGGGGAGACCTCATCACTCTCTACAACTACCTGAGAGGAGGTTGTAGCCAGGTGGATGTTGGTCTCTTCTCCCAGGCATTCAGCAGTAGGACAAGAGGGCACGGGCTTAAGCTCTGCCAGGGGAGGTTTAGATTGGATATTAGAAAGAAGTTCTTTACAGAGAGTGTGATCAGGCCTTGGAATGGCCTGCCCAGAGAGGTGGTGGATTCACCGTCCCTGGAGGTTTTTAAGATGAGGCTGGATGTGGCACTGAGTGCCATGATCTAGCAATCACAGTGGGGTTGGATCAAGGGTTGGACTTGATGATCTTGGAGGTCTCTTCCAACCCAGTTAATTCTATGATTATATGATTCTATGATTTGCTCTGCTTAGTGGCAGAGCTCAAGGAAGAAGTAGAGAGGCTACGAAGTATTAGGTAGAGTGAAAGGGAAATAGACTGGTGGCATCGTACTCTTTCAACCCGAAAAGAAGTCCAGCAGGAGATGGTGAAGCCCTGCCCCTCATGCCATCAGGCAAATGGAGCAAACCAAGTAGATGGGGGAGAATGGAAACAGGTCCCCAGTCAAAGAGGTAAAATAGTCCCCTCCCAACCCCCATCACTTCCCATGGTGCCCTTAAAGAACAGATATGAGACCCTGGACCCAGAGAGTCAGATAGAGGGAAGTCAAGAAGAGGATCTGCCTGGAAGGTGTCCCAGTTGCACGCCATCTACCAGATGGATTATGACCACAGCTATAAAGAAAAAAAGAAGGGTAGTTGTAGTAGGTGAGTCCCTTCTGCGGGGAACTGAGGACCATATAGGCTGACTGGACCCATCGCACAGGGAAGTCTGCTGCCTTCCTGGGGCCCGGGTAAGGGATATTAGTATAAGACTATCTAAGCTAATTCGACCCTCTGATTATTATCCACTGCTGGTGGTCCAGGCTGGCAGTGATGCAATTAATGAAAGAGATACCAGGCTAATTAAAAAGGACTTCGAGGCGCTGGGTCAATTAGTTAATGGGACAGGAGCACAGGTGGTGTTCACCTCAGTTCCTGCAATAGCAGGGATGAATGAGGAGTAGGAAAACCCATCTTATCAACAGGTAGCTAAAGGACTGGTGCCACCGGAAGAATCTTGGGGTTTTTGACCATGGGGCAAATTCTATGGTACCTAGCCTGCTAGAGTCAGATGGGCTTCATCTATCTAGGAAGGGCAAAAGAACTCTAGCCCATAAGTTGTCATGGCTGATCAGGAGGGCTTTAAACTAGGTTTGAAGGGGGAAGGGATTGAATCCAGGCTCTCCAGAGATGAGCCTAAGGGTGGAAAGCCAGAATTAGAAGTGATATCAGCAGCCCAGCTGAAGTGCGTGGACACCAATGCGCAGAGTATGGGTAACAAACAAGAGGAGCTGGAAGTCATCATGCAACAGGAAAGCAATGATGTAGTCGCCATCACAGAAACGTGGTGGGATGACTCATATGACTGGAATGCTGCCATGGATGGCTACAAGCTCTTCAGAAGGGACAGGCAAGGTAGGAGAGATGGAGGGGTGGCTCTATATGTTAGAGAGTCTCTTGACTCTGTAGAACTTGAGGTCACCAACGATAAGGTTGAGTGTCCTCAGAATGAGGGGGAAGGCCAACAAGGCTGACATCCTAATGGGAGTCTGTTATAGACCACCCAATCAGGATGATGAGGGTGATGAATTATTCTATAAGCAGTTGGCAGATGTCTCAAAATTGCCAGCCCTTGTTCTTGTGGGTGACTTTAACCTGCTGGATGTTTGCTGGAAACTGCACACAGCAGAGAAGAGGCACTCTAGGAGATTCCTAGAGTGTATAGAGGATAATATCCTGCTCCAGCTGGTAAACGAACCTACCAGAGATGGGGACCCTCTAGACCTGTTGTTCACAAAAAGAGAGGGGTTGGTGGGAGATGTGGTGGTTGGAGGCTGTCTGAGGCACAGTGACCATGAAATAATAGTTTTCAATATTCAGGGACACAAAGAGAGCGGTCAATAAAACCTCTAGGCTGGACTTCCGCAGGGCAGATTTTGGCCTGCTCAAAAGACTGGTTCATAGGGCACCTTGGGAAACAGCCTTTGTAAACAAAGAGGGCCAGGAGGGATGGACATATTTCAAGAAGCAAGTCTTGGACACACAGGAGCAGGTTGTCCCAGTGTGCCGAAAGGCGAGCTGGTGGGGAAGATGGCCAGCGTGGCTGAACAGGGAGATCTTGAAAGAAATTAGGGGATAAAAGAGAGCTTACTGACTATGGAAAACAGGGTTGACTACTAATGAAGAGTTT
The DNA here is from genome assembly GCF_003031625.1 of Empidonax traillii. Classification (NCBI taxonomy): domain Eukaryota; kingdom Metazoa; phylum Chordata; class Aves; order Passeriformes; family Tyrannidae; genus Empidonax; species Empidonax traillii. The sequence continues at coordinate 38,965 of NW_020956663.1, read as the reverse complement.
AGGAATATAGTTAGGTAACGTGGAAAGAAAATTAGAGACAAAGGCACAATTTGAATCAATCTTACCACTTCTGTTAGGGATAAAAAGAAGTGCTTCTACAAATACATCAATAGCAAAAGGATGGACAAGGAAAACCTCCATTCTTTGTTGGACATGGGTGGGAACATAACCACCAAAAATGAGTAAAGGCTGAGGTACTTAACACCTTCTTTGCCTCAGTATTCACCAGCAGGACAGGTGGCCCTGACGACGACTGGCCTCCAGAGTTGGTAGACAGAGACAGGAAGCTGAATAGCCCCCCTGTAATCCAGGAGGAAACAGTGACCTGCTGAGCCACTTGGATCCTCACAAGTCTATGGGACCAGATGGGATCCATCCTAGTGATGAGGGAGCTGGCAGAAGAGCTCGCCAAACCACTCTCCATCATTTACCAACAGTCCTAGCTCACTGGGGAGGTCCCAGACAATTAGAAGTTGGTGAATGTCATGCCAATCCACAAAAAGGGCCAGAAGGAGCACCTGGGAAACTACAGACCTGTCAGCCTGACCTCAGTGCCTGGCAAGGTTATGGAGCAGATCATCCTGAGTGCTATCACACAGCACCTACAGGATGGACAAGGGATCAGAGCCAGCCAGCATGGGTTTAGGAAGGGCAGGCCCTTTCTGACCAACTTGATCTCCTTTTATGATCAGGTGACCCACCTGGTGGATGAGGGGAAGGCAGTGCATGTAGTCTACCTGGACTTCAGCAAAGCCTTTGACAACGTCTCCCATAGCATAATCCTGAAAAAGCTGGCAACCCACAGCTTGGACAGGGGCACTCTCTGCTGGGTTAAGAACTGGCTAGATGGCCAGACCCAGAGAGTGCTGGTGAATAGTGCTGCATCCAGCTGGCAACCGGTCACTAATGGTGTCCCCCAGGGATCAGTGTTGGGCCCAGTTCTATTTAATATCTTTATTGATGATGTGGATGAGGGGATTGAGTGTACCATTAGCAAATCTGAAGATGACACCAAGCTGGGGGGGAGTGTTGATCTGCTGAAAGGCAGGAGGGCTCTTCAGAGGGACCTGAACAAACTGGAGACATGGTCTGATTCCAACAGGATGAGGTTCAACAAGGCCAAGTGCCAGGTCCTGCACTTTGGCTACAGCAACCCCATGCAGTGCTACAGGCTGGGCACAGAGTGGCTGGAGAGCAGCCAGGCAGAAAGGGACCTGAGAGTTTGGATTGACAGGAAGCTCAACATGAGCCCGCAGTACACCCAAGGTGGCCAAGAAGGCCGATGGCATCCTGGTCTGTGTTAGGAACAGTGTGACCAGAGGACCAGGGAAGTGATTCTTCCACTGTACTCTGCGTTGGTGAGGCCACACCTGGAGTACTGTGTTCAGTTCTGGGCCCCTCAGTTGAGGAAGGATATTGAGGTGCTGGAGTAGGTCCAGAGAGGAGTAATGAGGCTGGTGAAGGGACTGGAGCACAAGTCCTATGAGGAGAGGCTGAGGGGGCTGGGGTTTTTTAGTCTAGAGAAGAGGAGGCTCAGGGGAGACCTCATCACTCTCTAGAACCACCTGAAAGGAGGTTGTAGCCGGGTGGGTGTTGGTCTCTTCTCCCAGGCAGCTATAAGACAAGAGGGCATGGTTTTAAGATCTGCCAGGGGAGGTTTAGGTTAAATATATAGGAAGAATTTTTTTACAGAGGGAGTAATCAGACATTGGAATGGGCTGCCCAGGAAGGTGGTGGATTCAGTGTCCCTGGAGGTTTTTAAGATGAGACTGGATGTGGCACTTAGTGCAATAGTCTAGTAACCATGGTGGTGTTGGATCAAGGGTTGGACTTGATGATCTCAGAGTTCTTTTCCAACCTTGTTGATTCTATGAAAGGGTTGCCCCATACATTAACATGTTGATAGTAAGGACACTTGCAGGGACCTTTTCGGGGGGCTTCTGGGGTTTCCATGTATTTTCAAACACTCCCTGCAGGTGCTTAGGTGATGTCCAACAGTCCAGGGGGACAAGCAGGGCAAGACAGGAACATTTCCTTATGAGGTTGGAAGGATGAGAAACCAGAGGCTCCCTCTGCATGGTGTTTTTTTTCCATGATATGCCCAACAGTGCTTTTTTCTGTATTGTCCAGACATTTTGCAGTGCACCGCAGCTCCCTTTGGCCTGTTCCCTTAGGTTTTCTTCCCATGCAAAGGGGAGTGCTGCAGGGAGTGGACAGGAAAAAAGAGGTAGCTGATGCATTCCTAGGTCTTGCTCTGAAATAACATCACAGGGTAGCTGTGGCATTTGCTCAAGCCATGGAGCTGGAGAGTGTTTCTGGGTGCCCTGGTTTGGTGGTAGCCTGAGGAACTTGTCCAGCTGCTCCCTCTGCTCCCTTCTCTCCTCATCCTCCTCCTGACCCATTGACATGTTCCCTACATGGCAGGAAACTCATGTTTCGTGTTGGAAAAAGTGAAACTAGACCGTAACTATATATATAGTATTTTGTTGTGACTTTAAAGACTTATTCTTAAGTGGCATAAAAGACAGTCACATCTTCTGCAGACAAGCTCTTCTGAAGCCCTCTAAAGCTGATAAATAAATGAAAATTTATTTTGGTAACATTTGCAAAAACATTGAGAAGAAGATTGTCCCAGTTTAAATGAGACACAGGTCTTTTGCTGAGGATGAGTTATGAGAAAAGACATAAACTCCTCTCTCTAAGTAATTATAAATCCGAAATTAAGAGGCTCCAATTGAAGGGGAAAAAAATATGGAAAAGGAAAAATAACAGCCCTTTATTAAAAGGTATGTGTGTATTGGCAGAAACAACGAAAGAAAACAAGTAAAACAACCAAACAATACTCCTATACCCACAAGTAATCCCCTTCAAAACAAACCAATAAAAAAGCAAAGAAAAAAAAAGTAAACAGTTCAGATTGTGCCCTTTGGTGCTATTCAAACCACAGCCAACAGCGAGTGCCGTTGGGTCACTGGAGATGCAGAACTTGTAGTGTCCTGTGTCAATCACCAGGTGGCGCTGTTGGATCACTGGAGATGCAGAGCCTGCAGTTCTTTATGCTGACCAGCAGGGAGCGCTGTGGAATCACTGGTTATTGCCATGTGGGGGTAACACCCTCCGGGGTGTGTTGGAGAAACCAAAAAAAAAAAAAAAAAAGGGTTTCCCTCCCCTTCCCCACACACTGGGAAAGAGGAGAGAGAGAGAGAGTGGAGAGAAACAACAACAACAAAAAAAGTCCTCCCCAATGAAAGAAAAAACTCACTCCGTTCAACTGGTCGAATTGTGCGGCACAGTCCTCTCTCTCCCCCTTGATGTGCATAACTATCGCGTGTGGGCTGAGGCCTCTCTGCAGCCTTCCTGCATCTTTCTCCATTGTCTGTAGGCCTCTGTGGGCCCACCTCCAACACATAAGGACCACTGCCAGGAAAGAAACCAATGGAAACGGGGAAGGGGAAAAACTTCCAGAAAACAGCTCCTCTCTGATGAAAAATCCAAGCAGGATCTGCAGCTGGCAAGCAGACCGAGAACAACAGAACCACCGAGCCTCCACTCAGACCTTGTTCCAGCCTCAGCAGCAAACCCCAAAACTCCTCCCTCCGTTTCCCAGGAGACGAGAAAAAAAAAGTAAAGAAGAGCTTCTCACCCCCACACACACACATTTCCCAGGAGACGAGATTCTGAGCAATTAACCAGAAGCCAGCTTCTTTTTGTGCCCCTTAAGTGCCCACTTAACAGCTCTGCACACAGTGGGCAGGGGGAAGGGAAAAATTTCTACTTAGTTTCTAAGAACCAACAAAACCATGACAAAGATTAAATCTGAGACTTAAGGGAAGCAGTAGTCTTCAGCTTTTGATGACCTGAGATAAAAAATAATGGATCTTGCTAACATATTAATTCACAAATTACTAGGTTGCAGCCATGGTAGCTAGGTGAAGTTCTGCAATTAGATTCAATGGACTGAAAGCTCCTTTTTTCTGATGAATTCTGTCAAAGTTTCCATTATTTCATCCAGTTCTGCTGTTGGTTGGGAAACAAGTGAGGAGCACACAAAGAATAAGTAAAGACTATTGTTAGACTGAGTGTTGGTTGTGCAGCAGTGAATGTTCTCCAGACAATTTCCTTGCCCTTCTTCCCTCCTTTGCACTCTGTCCATCATGTCTTTTGGCTAAATCTTTGCACTAGTGTTGCCTAGAGCTTTTTGGACTGGCTGAAGGCTTTGGGGTGGCCATGTTTCCAGTTCTCTCGAAATGTCTCTGGATATAATGGTGACTTGTAGGCAACATTTTTCTTGTGTTGTTTCCAGATTGCATACCAGATGTTAGAGCTGGGCTGTCAGTCTGTTTCACAATGGTTTGTTTTCTGTTTACTAAATTTTCTTTCTGTCTATCCTGAGTCACCAGACAGAAGTTGAATCAAAGTACCCTTTGATTTCTCACTGCAACATTTGCTTCACCTCTACTAGTAAGACCTCCCAATTTTTCAAGCATCAAACCAATTGCCACCCAGAAGCTTTTACTTACAAAAATCTCTTGGATCCAAATCCATTGGTGTCAGCCCTTAAGTCAGGATGTTGCTCTCCCAAAGACAAAGGTTAACCTTGGTAACAATTGCCTAGATGTTATCTCTGTACTTAGGTATGTTATTTTCCCTGCTAAAAATTTTGTGTTCACCTTGTACCTGCCTCCCTGAAACCAGTGCTCAGGGTACCTGAGGGCTCCTAGTCATCAGAACTGACTTCTGGGGAAAGGAGGTTTCTTATCCAATTTCTGTGGAGAATCAAAATCCATCCTGTGTCTGTGTAGCTGAACTTTGCTTTTCAACTGGATTTAACTCTTACCTCCTGCCCCAACGTGCTGTCTGGCTGCTCTTCACAAACTCTTCCCTGTTCCCTTGTCCCAAATTCTAAATGCTTTTTACATATTCCTTCCTTTAGTCCAGTGTTTTTTTCTCAGTAGCACTGCAGCATGTACCTAGGGCAGGCAGCAGTGGGAGGATGATCAGGTAAGAAAGCCCTGGTCCCACTGGCTGCCAAGGGCAAGATCTCACTAGCAGGAAGAGGAGATGGCCAGAGGCTACAGACATTTCTGTAGCATAGGAAAGGAAGGGGAAGCTGACAGCTGGGGCTACCAGGTATGCTTCAAACAACCCAACGCTTATCACATCTTCATCAAAGGCTTCAAAGGATTACAAAGCTGGTGTCACCTCGTTCTGTTCCTGCCATCACTGTATGGAGATCCAGGATGAAAAATAAATTCTGTAGAAGAAAACAGAAGATTTTGGTGAGGAGAGAAAGATAGTTTTTGCTCAAGGAAGTTTCTGTGGATGGGGAAAACCTAGCCTGGGAGAGAGTCCTTTCCCATGAATAAGCTCTACGCATGTTTTCTCCACCTGACTCCCTGGGAAGTACTCTCCTGTTGCAAGAAGAGATAAAGCTCTCACAGATATGCCTAAGGCCCCTGCTGGGAGACAGACAGCCCATTAAAGCACAGGGGAGAATACAGCCTTGAAGTTATGCACATGTAAAAGGTGTTGATATAAAAGCACCAGAACAGGTTTTCCTCTCTGTTGTTAGCTATTTTTCGCCTGCTGTGATTTTTGCAGGGTCTTCTAGGGTTTTTGGTTTTGGAATAAACTTTTTCCTTAATACTATTAGTTGTGGTCTGGTTCTCTGGGGTACCTGCGTGCATATCAATTCTTACAAATTCCTTCTCAGTGTGACTGTGGCACCCAGCAGCCAAGGGGTTGCCGGTGGGATTATCCTATAGGAGCCCAAATGATGCCTCCACGGAGCGGTTTTAGCATCTTTTGAACTGGGGGGGGGTCACTGCCTAGGTTTACAGGACACATGGAGGGAGAGCATTTTAGGATTGCACAGGACTTATTATAGAATTTTTAGAGGAAGAAGCAAAGGTAGGGATCAAGGTGTTTGGGGGGGAACAATGGTGGGAAAATAGGATGGAAAGGGCTGTTTTTGTGTAACCAGGTAGTTGGTCAGCACCCTTGGTTGTGCCCTGTGTGTGAGCAGTGTGGTTTGTCCTGTGCTCTCATTAACATCCATTTCTAATTATTTCTTGGGTGAGAGACTTTGTCTGTATGGGGATCTGAATGCCAGGACTGCAGTAGGACCATGGGTCAGGAGAGTGAGCATGAGTATGCCAGCGAGTGTGAGGTCACTAGCAAACACCAAGGCGACCTAACTGGTGAAGTGTAGGAGAATTAGAGACCTTTTGGGTTAAGGCAGGAGTAAACCAGCTGATGGGAATTTGAGGAGTCTCAAGGACTAAGTGTTTTGAGAACACGACAAGGACTGGACATCTGCAGGAACAAGAAAAACAGCACCTGCAGATGGGAGTTTGAGCTGGACCTGCCAGGAGGCATGTAAATAAGGTATTGTGGTTAGATTTAGAAGGAGAAGAATTTAGAAAATAAGATATGTTGACTAGCCAATAATAATCATGTGAACAGTGTGTTTTATGTGTGTGACCAATAATAGGTTAAGTAGTCAAATATGTGGTAGTTATTGAATTGTATAAAAGTAAGTGTAATTTCCAATAAAGATGAAGCTTCCAAAACATCATATTGGTGTGTGTGAAGTTTCCACTGGGTCTCGCACGTGGTTACAGTGAAGATATACCTGTATTGTATATATTTCCCACTAATGAGCCTTTATCCTGCTCAGAGAGAGAGGGGAACAGGATGAAACCATTGGTGCTATTTTGTGTTTCTGTGAGTGTTTCTGTCCATTTAAATATGCAGGATGGCAGTGGAGCACTGGCGCAAGAGACAATGACTCTATCACATGATGCTCTGAGCATCATCTCCCTTCAGGGAGTCCCAGAAGTGCAGAGAAGCCAGGAAGTAATTTGGAGTCAGCGTTGGAGGAAACACAAAGGAGCATGTCTGAAAATCTGGGGGTTGAATGATGCTACCTGGTTCTACTCAACACCTGGTCTACTGACACCTGATGGGATGTACCTATTTCAGAGAGGAAAAAGAATTTTAGCTCAGGAGCTAGTGGGACTTGTTGACAGAGCTTTAAACTAGCTTGCAAGGGGGAAAGGAACAAAATCAGGCTCACCAGTGATGAGGAACAGGATGGTCTGCCAAAACTTGAGAAAACCAGCACTAATGGGATCCCTCAATCTGCTTCATGAGGTATCGGCTACAATGTACCACAGCTGAATTGTTTCTACACCAATGCACGCAGAATGAGGAACAAACAAGATGAGCTCAAAGCTTTGGCCCAGTCCCAGATATTTGACATCACTGGAATAAGTGAAACCTGGAGGGATGAGACTTGTGACTGAAGTGCCCTCTTCAGGAGGGATAGGCAGAGCAGAAGAGGTGGAGGGGTGGCACTGTATGTAATAGAAGGGTTAGAACATATAAAGCTCACAGTGGGAAATGGCACAGTTGAGAGCCTCTGGATAAGAATCAAGGGGCAAACAAATAATGCGGATGTCATTGTGGGAGTCTACTATAGACCTCCCATCCAGGATGATGACACTGACGAATTATTATTTGAGGAACTAAGGGACACTTCCAAATCAATTGCCCTTGTCCTTATGGGGGACTTCAACTTGCCAGAACTTAACTGGGAGCATCACACAGCCTGTTCAAGCCGGACCAGAAGATTCCCAATAAAGCTGGATGACAACTTTATGGAAC
>NW_020956663.1:25082-30389 GCF_003031625.1 Empidonax traillii | reverse complement strand
GAGTTTTTTCAAATACAATTATGGCAATAGGCAGTATAGAAATATCAACGTCCCATTACAGGATGGGCATGGTCACCTCACAAACAAGGACAGAGACAAGGGCAGAAGTGTTTAACACTTTGTTTGCCTCTGTCTTCAACATGGATGATGGACCAAGGGAGTATCAGTGCCCTGAGCTGGAGGACCATGACTATGAGAATGATCAACTCCCAGTCAACCCTGAAATTGTGTGGGACTTGCTGATCAATTGGGATCCCTACAGATCTATGGGGTCTAATGGGATTCATCCAAGAATCATCAGAGAGCTGGCTGATGTCATTGCAAAATATCTCTCAATGATTTTTGAGTGGTCTTGGGAATCTGGAGAGGTCCCAGCTGACTGGAAGCTGATGAATGTTGTCCCGATTTTCAAGAAGGGGGAATGCCTTTGGAATTTTTTGATTTTTAGCTTTTTGTAGATTTTAGAAGTAGTTTACACTTACCAAACCTTTTCTCCCCATTTCATATCTGATTTTCTAAATTCTTTAGCTTGTTTAGACTTCTCTCAAGGCAGGTCTTCATTCTGTTTAAGGACATTTGCACCCTAGGCCTGAACAACAAGATACCATCACAGAAAGCAACCTTCAAGCCCTTAACCTTAGAGGACCTCCAAAAGACACTACATGACATGAAGAAGATGAGGAAGAAGGTGCCTTGAGACCCCGATTCAATTTCCAGAGGGGTGTGCCTGGAGAGGATCTGGGGGGCAGATCTGGGGGTGGATAATTCTGGGATTGGATGGAAAATACCATAAATTGTAGAACCCCTGGACATGTGGGCGCGTGCCCTTCTGTACTCCATTGTGCATGAAGGCCTTCATTAAAGGATTGTTCTATATCTTATCTCTATACTCAGAGCTCTGTGGATAATCCCAAAAACCAAATTCTTTGTGGGCAGCCTCATTTCTTCAGCACCCATATTTGCCATAGAATATTTTTCCAGAAGATTTCACTACAAGGAGACAGTTATTCACTTAAGAAAGCTTTCCTGCCTAAAAAACATCTTTCTCAAAGGCAGTTTTGATGCTCTCTCCCCCTGCATTCCAAAGAGGCTCTCAGGCTCTCTCTCTGGACTGTGAGGAGATAACACTCACAGACATGTTATGGGCCTCTGTGGCCAGTGGGGAGGGCCGGGCAAGGGCCAGCAATGATAAAGCCCAAAAAGAACATAGGGTGTGTCTTTCTCAGGTCCGATAATAGGAGTGGCATTAGGAATTTGCTTGTAAGTCTAGTGTTCTTGAATTTCCATTTTCTCTGCTAAAGCTACACCTACATATTGAAGTGCTTCTCACCAAGAATGCCAAATAGTATTTCCTTAGGAACAAGAAATCTTGCTACAGTTTCAGGGGGTCAAACAGTTTCCAGCATGAGAACATATTGCTGAGCGTACAGTAAGGTATGAGAAGAGGATAAAGGTTCTTTTTTTTTTAGTTGTTGATACCTTGGAGTTTTGATGTTTTGATTTTTTTTAATTTTTGTGGATCTTAGAAGTAGTTATGTAGTAAATGTAGATGTAAATGTTTTGATTTTTTTAATTTTTGTAGATCTTAGAAGTAGTTATGTAGTAAATGTAGATTTTAGAGTAGCAGCATATTATCCCTTTACCCTTAACATACCAGTTCAAACCCCTGTTACCCATTCCCATATAAATTCCCATAAATTCCACTAGCCTGTTTTGTCTCTTTTTCAAGGTAGAATTATAGGGAACATCCTAACCCTACGGAAGAAGATATAGCCATAGACGCAACAACCTTCAGGTCTAGGACTCTGGAAGGCCTCCAAGGACATTACAGGCTCTGAGGAAGATGAAGATGAAGATGAAGATGAAGATGAAGATGAAGATGAAGATGAAGAAGAGGGGGTCCCAAAACACCCCCAGACCCAATTCTCAAGAGGCGTGGCGGGGGCAGAACCTGGATGGTGGCCGGACGGGGGATTGGGTGAAAATCATTATAAAAACTGTGAACATCTGTATTTTGGGCACATGCTGGGGTATTCCGGAAAGCCTGGGGGCTCATTAAAGCCTTTGCATCCTTATCTTATCTCCTACCTAATTTGGCTTGGAGTCTTTTTTTTTCCCCACAACCATTTAGGCAACATGTAGAGCACCTGGGGCTGGTTTTTTCTGTGTGTTTGTGTGTGCGAAGTGGGCTCGGTGCTCAGACCTGCACACAAATGATGCCTCTGTTATTATTTCATTTTCTCCCTGACGGAGTTGGAAAAAAGCAGGAAACATCCAAGCGGATATTGTAGGGGCATCATTCATATGATAAAACCACTGAGTGAGGAATGTTTTCTTAAACTCCTGGACATCTGCTACAGGCAGGCTAATCTCCTTCTATGGCAAGGTGACCTGCGAAGTGGATGAGGGAAAGCCTGTGGATGTCATCAACCTAGACTTCAGTAAATCCTTTGACACAGTTTCCCACAGCATTCTCCTGGAGAAACTGGCTTTGACAGGGTTTGAGGAAGGCACGCTCTCTGCCGTCCGTCTCTCAGGGATGGAGCTGGGGTGACGCAAGCCCCAGTGCTGAGAGCACAGAGCACACAACGCGCAGGGAATCCGGTAGCAAAGAGACTTTATTTAAACTTCCCGCAGCTTATAAGGTTGCTGGGAGGAAGGGAGAGGCTTGGCCACTTGGTCAGCGAACAGGAAGAGATGGAAGATTAACACCCAATAGGAACCATGGGACCCGGGAGAGACAGGTGAGACAACCAATGGGGTTAGGGCAGGGGCAAGGGCTGTCTCTGTGGGCAGAACAATCATGGCGCTGCCCAGGGGAGTCACGTGGATGCTGAGTGAAAGGGGTTTATACAGCAAAAGGTCCCATACAATAAATTTGCGATGCCTGAGTTTAAGCTGTAAGTGTTTTTCTGTGTTGACTTCGTGAAAACTGCATTTGCAGTGTTTTTTCCTCTAAAGATGCTCTTTCCAAGACTTATAATCTGTGCTGGTTCCTAGACTGGTTTCACATGGTGTAGATAGGTGCACTCTTTGCTGAGTGAAAAATTGGCTGGACGACCAGGCCCAAAGAGTGGTGGTGAATGGAATTACATCCAACTGGTGGCTGGTCACGAGTGGGGTTCCCCAGGCCTCAGTTTAATATCTTAATCAATGACCTGGACGAGGGGATGGAGTGCACCCTCAGCAAGTTCGCAAACAACACCAAGTTAGGTGAGAGTGTCAATCTGCTGGAGAATAGGATGGCTCTGAAGAGGGATCTAGACAGGCTGGATCAATGGGCTGAGGTCAATTGTATGAGGTTCAATAAGGCCAAGTGCAAGGTCCTGCACTTGGGTTACAAGAACCCCATGCTGTACTACAGGGTGGGGGAAGAGTAGCTGAAAGGCTGCTTAGCAGAAAAGGACCTTGGGGTGCTGATTGACAGCAGCTGAACATGTTCCAGAAGTGTGATCAGGTGGCCAAGAAGGACAATGACATCCTGGCCTGTATCAGCAATAGTGTGGCCAGCAGGACCAGGGAAGCAATTGTCCCCCTGTAGTCGGCACTGGTGAGGCCACATCTCCAATACTATGTTCAGTTTTGGGCCCCTCACTACAGAAAAGACATTGAGGTGTTTGAGCGAGTCCAAAGAAGGGCAATAAAGCTGGGGAAGGGGCTGGAGCACAAGTCTGATAAGCAGCATCATTCCAAAACAGCATCAAAAGTCACTAGTCATATGCCAGAAGAACTTGACATTTCTGATTAAGTGGTTTTGTTGTTTCTTGTTTGGGAGCTTTTGGGTCACATTTTCTGGTTTTCCCTTCAAGTCACAAAAGTGTACAACATGTACTTGTAGAACTCCCAATTCTTATGGTTTTGCTATGAATCTGCTGTGATCTGACTGTTTTCTGTAGCCTCACTTCCTGGAGTCTGGGGATACTGGACAATATTAGAAAAATCAGTGAGTGAACTGCAACTCAATGAAAGATTGATGGCCATGATATCCTGGGCACTGTATCCATGTGCTCTGGGTCCCCAGGGCAGTGGGACATCTAAGGATGGATGGAGACGTCATAGGGACAATCTTGGCATTTATCAGGGCTTTAGTTGTGGCTTCTGATATTTGGAGTCCTGCTGAACCACAACTTCTACTCTCACCCCAGACCAGTCCCCATGCTCATGTCATCCCTTCTCAAGTCCCTTGATTGGGGAGTGCACATATTAATTAAATTCTGAAAGTTGGTTGCAGCAATCCCAGACATAAGTACAGACTGGGAGAAGTCATTGAGAGCAGCCCTGGAGAAAAAGACTTGCAGGTTCTCAGGGATGAAAAACTGCATATGAGTCAAGAGTATGTGCTCACAACCCAGAAGGCCAACCGTATCCTTGGCTGCATCAAAAGAGGTGTGGCCAGCAGGTTGAAGGAAGTGATTCTCCCCCTCTACTCTGCCCTCATGAGACCTCACATGGAGTATCATTTCCCAGAAGCTGTTAACAATAGACCATTTGCAGCAGCTGCCCAGAGCACACCTGACCCCTCAGGCTATAAGCTCGGTGTTAAGAGGCCTATGAGATAGGAGGATGTTCCTGTCCTTACACCCACGACTCACAATCACCCTTTGTGGAACTCCCCACCCTGAGGGAGGTGCTGGGCATTCTTGCCTGAACCTGAGGGTATATAATCTTGGGGTCTTGGGACTTCTGGTACTACTCGTGGGATCCAGAGGAGGACCAGAACCTGAACCGGACTGCGACCACCACTCTCAACCAGACTGCAACCATCACTCGCACCAACAAGTTTTTCCTCTCCTTTTACTTTTGGAATCAGGGGCACCACTTGGGGCTCAGCACAGGGGCCAACGAACACCATTCTGTTCATGCCCCAGGGTGCCAGCTTACACATCTGGGGTTTTTGTGGGTTAAAATCAATTGTTCGTCTATATAATTGTATTTATTTTATTATTTTTATTAAATTGTAATTCTGACTTATAATCTCTTTTGAGTTGGATTCATTTCTCCTGCTGGTTTACCTTTAAACCAGCACAAAAAGGCTCCAGAGAGACCTCATTGCAGCCTTCCAGTCTCTTAAAGGGGCTTATAAATAGAAGGGTATAGCAGGTTTCGGGGGGACCTGCTGCAAGACCCAGTGGCACATTTTGCATTGGGAGACAGGACACACACACGAGATATGTGACCCACAAAATGGCGTTTATTAAAACAAGATGACAGTTTATATACAGGGGGATACAGAAGGTTCTGGTACAGAGGTGGGTTTCTGCTAGGAAACATCAAATCCTGAGGGTTGCTGATAAGGGGACTTGGAGA
>NW_020956663.1:21857-24556 GCF_003031625.1 Empidonax traillii | reverse complement strand
GGAAGGTGTGGTCTGGGGGGCACAGGAGAGGGGAATCCTGCAGAGGTCTGTGAGGCTGCTCCTTGTAGCTGGGTCTCAGGCAGTTCTAGGCAGCTGTTGTTGCTAGAGGACTTACTCTGAGCCTTTCTTGCAGCTCTTTCTGCATTCTTCTCCATTCTCTGCAGGCTTCTGCTGGTCCCACCTCCGACATATCCCCCTTCTCTGTTTATCAGGACTGGGAAAACTTGGGAAAAACTTTCAGTCATGGATTTCTTAACACAAAAAATTAGACAGGGAAGGAAGACAAGGATGGAGAAAGTGATAATTAGAAACAAAATGATTCCTTTAACAACCTTGTTGACCCAATCAGGAAGGGAAGGAAAGTGTAGCCAACTAAAGAGACCTGAAAACCCTTTGTCTTGGTTTATGGTGATAAAGTAGGTGGAAGGCAGTTTAGTGGGTCGAGAGAAACTTTCAGTAGGAAGAGGATAAGGTTGGGAGTTATTGCACCATGCGGTGGTGTTAGTATAGATGGAAGAGTTGGGGGAAAGGTTAGGTTTTAGAGTAAGGCGATTAGTAGTGGGTTTGAATCTAAAGCAAGTGGTAGCAACAGATGAACCTAAAAGGTCTAATTCTTGGGGATCAGTGTCTAGGGTACCTTGACGTAGGGGAATTTGGGAAATAGTGTTTGAAGAAGGAAGGAAATTATCTATAAGGGAAGAGTTTTGGATAAACCCGTTCCAGTCAGGTATACCCACGAGACAGCTTTTAAAGGGGCGACTCACGCTGTCAAAGAAAAAGCACATTGTGTCTGTGTTGGTGGTTTTGGCCAGGGTGATCCAGACGTTTTCTGTCGGTTGTTGCATCCATTCTGGAACTGAGAGAGCTGAGGCAGTTCATGGTGGAACAAAGGGGAGAAGGATCAGGAGGGTTTGAAGTCCTCTAGGAAGGGCTTGATCCTTCTTGAGGGGACCCATCTTGGACTGTTCCTGTTGTAGAGTTGGCCTAGTAGTGTGAAAGGCTGAGTGGATCCTCTCATGAACTTCCACAGCTTGAGGAGTCACATCTATCCATTGTCCTGATACTTGTTTGGTGTCGTTGGGTGCTGTGTTACTTTGTATGACAGCACCTGTAGCTGTATTAATTGTGGTAGATGTTGTATGTTGCTTTATAGATGCAGAACTTGGTGCTTGGTTTTCTGAAGAGGTTGTTTTCAAGTTTTCAGTAGATGTAGAAATTGTCTTTTTAAGAGTAGCCTGGCTTTTGGTTTTTATTGTTTCAGTTTGTGTGCTTGTAATATTTGCAGGTGTTTCTGTTTGTGTCTCTTCAGAGGTCTTCTTTTTGGAGGCAGGCTGCTGGAATGTAGCTTGCCGCTGTGCCTGCATTTGAGGCAGGCTAGGAGAAATGTCTGATGATGAAAGAGGCATTGCAGCTGGGACTGGAACATGTAAAGGTCGCATCGGTGCAGTTGGTGCTGCTTGAATGTACTGGGCGCAGCCATGACATTCGGTGTCATGTGATGGAGGGGCGGAGGGAGTTCCCCCTGGGTCACGTGAGAAGGCTGGAGCTTCTAGGGTTGAGTCACTCATCCCCCCTAGGGAGGAGGAGTTTGCCAGGACGTAGGAAGGAGGCGTGAATAATTTCTCTGTTGCCGCCCACTCTCTGTCCCCCCTCCTTTCTCTGTTTAGTTCAGAAAAGTTTTCGTGCGGTTTTCTTGGTTCTTTGTTCTCTCTTTCGCCATCTTGGCCGCCCCGTGGTATCCCCCCACCGTCTCTGTCTTTGTTCGCCCCCCACTGTCCTTCCCGGGGTCCCTGCCGAGGTGCCGCCGTGTCTGCGTTGTTGGGAAAGGCTTGGGGCGGGGGTCGCTCCGTTTCTGGGGCCGAAAGGGCTTGGGGGGGGGGAATCTGCATTCCTGCCGTGGCTTCTGCCTTTGTTCGTGTCCGTGACTCGGGGGGGGAAGGGGATGCTCTGATGCCGGCGCTGGTCCCGGCTCTGCGGGGCGGGGGAAGGGCTGACCCCACTCCAGCTTCTCCTCTGGCTGAGCTGGCCGGGCGGAGGGGGGGGGGGGAATCAGTGTTTGAGCCTCTTGTGGCTCCGATTTCTCCCGTTGGGTTTTTTTCTGTTTTTTTTTTAATTGTGGGGAGAAAAGTTTGAAACTCCGTTTTGTCTTTTCCGTATTGGAGAGTTTTTTTCCCATTCTTTAAGGTAAAAGGGAGGTGGATCACTCACCTGCTATCCCCCAGGCGGTGCTCCAAGCACCGGTCAGGTCCTGAAGCGGGGTCACAGCTGCGGGGCAGGGGGGCCCGGCGGGCGCGACGTCTCTGTCTTCGGCGCCGGCTGTCCTGGGACCGGTGTCTCACGTAGCTGCGACGAAGGGGATTGTGTGAACGGGGTGTCCACGAATGGCTAGAGTGAGTGAGGTCTTAGGGGTAGATTGGACTCCGGAAATCCAATCCACCAGTAGCTCCAGTGAACAGAGACCTTTCTTAATATAAGAAGGGTGAGTTCTGCCTCACGTTGAGAGCGCCATATATAGCAGGTTTCGGGGGGACCTGCTGCAAGACCCAGTGGCACATTTTGCATTGGGAGACAGGACACACACACGAGATATGTGACCCACAAAATGGCGTTTATTAAAACAAGATGACAGTTTATATACAGGGGGATACAGAAGGTTCTGGTACAGAGGTGGGTTTCTGCTAGGAAACATCAAATCCTGA
>NW_020956663.1:16775-21335 GCF_003031625.1 Empidonax traillii | reverse complement strand
GGAAGGTGTGGTCTGGGGGGCACAGGAGAGGGGAATCCTGCAGAGGTCTGTGAGGCTGCTCCTTGTAGCTGGGTCTCAGGCAGTTCTAGGCAGCTGTTGTTGCTAGAGGACTTACTCTGAGCCTTTCTTGCAGCTCTTTCTGCATTCTTCTCCATTCTCTGCAGGCTTCTGCTGGTCCCACCTCCGACAGAAGGGAGAGGGACTTTTTATACAGGCAGATAGGGATAGGACAAGGGGCAAGGGTTTTAAACTGAAAGAGGTCGGGTTTAGATGTTTCAAAGAAATTCTTTCCTCAAAGGGTGGTGAAGCACTGGAACAGGTTGCCCAGAGAAGCTGTGGATGCCCTTATCCCTGGAAGTGTTCAAGACCACATTCTTTGGGGCCCTGAGCAACCCGATATAGTGAATGGCATCCCAGTCCATGGAAGGGGGGTTGCAACAAGATGATCTTTAAGGTCCCTTCCAACCCAAACCATTCTATGATTCTATGAAAGAAAATGTGAGAAGCCTGAACTGTCCCTCTTGGGTAAACAGAAATGCAGCTCAGTTTTTAATGATGTTCTTTAATAAATTCTTTCAGCCATGATGGGGGAAGAGTGAAGCAATAGGGGAAGGCAGAGGGTTAAAATTGCTTCCCTGATGTGAAGTGAGCTGTGAGGAACAGGTCCCAACAGACTCCCAGATAAGTAATTCTTTTTTCAGACTTAATCTTCCATCTCAGTTTACAATTAAGCACATAATCCTTCTTGCTTTAATATTTAAACCTCACTCTGCATCTTCTCTTTGTTGCACCAAAAGCAGAAAAAAAAAAGAGTAAGACTGGGCTGAGAGATTCAGGTGTGTGTGGACCTTGTAGGTCTCTTCTCTTCTGGGAGAAGTTTAACTTCTGGTATTGTGGCAGGACTTGGGATGAGATTAAATAGGTCCAGGTACAGGACTTACCTCCCTGACACTGTATGACAGTCTAGATGAATAAATTAATCCCAACAATTTTTGGTGAGACATCATTTTGGAGAACACTAAGGGAATTGAGACTTCACTTTACCTGCAGATGTTAGAAATACAGTCCTCCTGGGGATTGCCTTTGAAAGGACTGGAATTGAGTAGGATAGTGTTGGAAACCAGACACTTCTAATTTGTATTTCAAAAATGAGCTGGTCATTTATGGGTGAGCAGCAGGATGTGTCCCCCAGAGACTCCCCAGAATCATAGAACCCTAGAATCATGGAATGGTTTGGGTTGGAAGGGATTGTAAAGATCATCTAGTCCCAACCCCCCTGCCATGGGCAGGGACACCTTCCAGTAGGCCAGGTTGCTCAAAGCCCCATCCAACCTGGCCTTGGTAGGAATTGCCATGTAGGATTTATGGGGAGCATTTGTTTTATGTGAAGTCACATTGCTGCCACAGCAGGGATGGCCCTGAAGCTGTGAGCTCATTTTGCCATTCAAAAGGGCAAAGTGAAGTGAACCAAGAAGCAGAATGTCTGCTACATCAACTGGCCTCCACCTGCATCTACATTTGATATACCCCATATTCCTTTCATAATGCCTACTTCTTTAGACAATAAATTTACATAACTAATATGGACAGAAGTTTAGAGAATTACACATTTTTTTATTGACTGTAAAGTCATTATACAAGGCTATCACCTAAAATATGAGCATGGTGAAAAGAACTTGATATTCCTAAAGCAGACTTTATAAAAGCTTTATTGGATTCTATTTTGAAACATGGGCTATAAATCGTGCAAGCTGCAGTGCTCATACCATGTTCCTGACATGGTGTACATTGGGCTGCCCTTGAATATGATGTTTAACAAAGTAACTAACTCCATGAGAGATCACTTTCAAACACTTTATTATGGTTGTATTAAGCTGTCCATAGCCAATTGCCTATGCTTTTAGCATGGAGAGGGGAGATGAGCTCTATG
This sequence comes from Empidonax traillii, assembly GCF_003031625.1. Lineage (NCBI taxonomy): Eukaryota > Metazoa > Chordata > Aves > Passeriformes > Tyrannidae > Empidonax > Empidonax traillii. The sequence continues at coordinate 19,405 of NW_020956663.1, read as the reverse complement.
AAGGATGGTCAGATTGCAGATCTCGCAAAATATTTTTTGAGGCTTGACACCTTTCCTGCCTGTAGTTAAAAATGTCCTGTCTCCAGAGCTGATATAGGTCTCCAAACTCATGTCTTAATGTGGTCCTGAAATCCTTTCACTTTAACTGGCATGGATATATGGCATTGAAAAATTCATAAAATCACAGAATCACAGAATATGCCGATTTGGAAGGGACCCACAAGGATCATCAAGTCCAACTCTTAGCCCTGCACAGGACCATCCCCAGGAGTCACATCATGTCCTTGTTATGTTCTAAATTCATTCTAGCAAAGTGTTTAAGTCAGGCCTTAATTCTGTCCCTGGTAATCAGCGTACCTGTGGCCAGATGATTTAATATTAACAATAGATGCAAAGGGAGGATTTTCAATAAGGTCAATTAGAAATTCATCTAGATGCATTTTAGGTGTCTAAATATTCTTAAAATATCTGTCTCAGAGCAGTACTGATATGTCAGGGGCAGTCAGTAAGGTTTAAACATATTGTAAAGGGCTCTGCTCGATACATTGATGGATGGTGCATGTCGATACTTCATGAAGGCTCTACCTTTGAGGCATATGTGCAGGCAGATAACATGTTTTTCCAAAGTATTCTCACTGGCTACCCTTAGTATGTAGGTTCTAGCAGGCCTAGGGCTCTTGAAGAAAAGCAAATATGTATTTTTAAATCAGATGAAAATACTTAATTTCCACAAGAAGATTTCAGAATGATCATTTCCTGTAACACCTTGTCATGCTTCATGAATGGCTCATGCATGCTGCCAGTGATCTGGTGAGTAAATAGCACACATCAAAAGGCATCTTTCTTTTCATGTGTACAGTCCATCTGATGCCTTGAAATTCATATTGCATAGAATTTGGTATAGATTTTAGTATAGCCCTTAGTAATTTTAGGATAGAGCTTTTAGCTAAATACCTTTGGTACCAAATTTCAAAATATTGTTTAATGTTTCTAGTCAAGGATTTCAATAGAGATTTTTAGCAAGCTAAAGAACATGTAGTCTGTAGAGAGTGTACAAGAACAAGATATAACAGGCACATTCCTTGACATATTTTCGTAAAAACTATTTGGAAGGCCCAGAATCCTTGAAATTGTTCCAAGCAGAACAGAACATCAGGAGGAAGATGAAGCTATGGAGGAAGGAGGGGTCTTTGGGATCTCCAACTCAAATTCAGGAGGCGTATCAAGGGTGGTACCAAGGGAGGGATGGTTTTGGAAGTGGGTGTAACCATATTAGGTAATGCTTTCAATTGTTAACTAGGTAACTAAATAAAAGTAAGATGCTTTTGTAACTTTGTATGCATGCTTGGAAGAAATTAGATTCCTGTGCACTGGAAGTCATACAAATAAAAGGAATGCTGCCTGCTAAAACTCACAAATTGAGTCTTATGGGTTTTCTTTTGAGTCGATTTTAGGCATCACATTTTTTCCCATCATTACTGGTGCTCCAGTACTTTTGTGTGTGTAGTGGGTTGACCCTGACTGGATGCCAGGTACTCACTACAGCCACTCTCTTCCCTCCCCTCTGCAACTGGACAGAGGAGAGAAAAAAAAACAGCAAAGGATTCATGAGTTAAGAGCTGGGAGAGGTTCACTTACTGATCACCATCATGGGCAAAACAGATTCAAAGTGGGAAAATTAATTGAATTTATTACTAACAGGGCCAGAGAAAAAGAGTGAGAAGTAAAATAATCTTAAAAACACCTTCCCCCCACCCCCTCCTTCCTTCCATGTTCTCCCTCATCCCCCCAGCAGTGCAGGGGGATGGGAAAGGGGGGTTATGGTCTGTCGTTTCTTCTGCTGCTCAGGGAGAGGAGTCTTTCCCCTGCTCCCATGGGATCCCTCCCACAGAGACAGTCCTTGATGGACCTCTCTGGCTTGAGTCCATCCCACAGGCAACAGTTCTTCATGAAACTGCTGTCCCGTGGGTCACTTTGCCATGGAGTGCAGTCCTTCACAAATGAACTGTACTGGCATGGGTCCCCCACAGGGGCCACAAGTCTTACCCGAGAAAAACCTGCTCTGGTGTGAGCTCCTCTGTTCTTGTCTCCAGCAGGACTGTGCTCCATCTTGGGCCTCCCACGAGGCCATAGCCACCTTTGGATATCCACCTGCTCCATCATGGTCTTCACCACAGGCTGCAGGGGCCTCAGCTCTGGCTCCTGGAGCACTTCCTCCCCCTCCTTCTGCACTGACCTTGGTGTCTACATTGTTGTTCACATGTTCTCACTCCATTCTTCCCTGGCTGTAATTTTTCATCTGTGCAACAACCTTCTGTTCTTAAATATGTTATCATGGAGGCATTACTATCACTCCTTGAGTGCCCCTGGTGGTGCAGTGGCTAAACCGCAGCGCTGTCAATGCTGAGATCCGGGTTCAATTCCCGGTTAGGACACTCCCTGGGCAGATGGAGCTCGTTAGCCCTGTAAGGCAATCCATCTACGTCCTGAGGACCTCACTGCCACCGTCCAAGCGTGCTTGGCCCCGGCAGATGAACCTCAGGATTAAAGGGTGGGCTCAGTTCCGCGCACACTGTGTCTCACCTAAAAAATCCAATGCGCAGGCTGGAAGGTGTAAAGACCTTCCCCGG
>NW_020956663.1:9861-16485 GCF_003031625.1 Empidonax traillii | reverse complement strand
CTCGTTAGCCCTGTAAGGCAATCCATCTACGTCCTGAGGACCTCACTGCCACCGTCCAAGCGTGCTTGGCCCCGGCAGATGAACCTCAGGATTAAAGGGTGGGCTCAGTTCCGCGCACACTGTGTCTCACCTAAAAAATCCAATGCGCAGGCTGGAAGGTGTAAAGACCTTCCCCGGTTCTTCGTTCGCAAAGACTGGTCATCACTATCACTCCTAATTGGCTCGGCCTTGGCCAGAGGCAGGAAGCCTGTCCTGGAGCTGGTTGGCATTGGTTCCACCAGACAGGGGAAGCTTCTATCAGCTTCTAACAGAAGCCACCCCTGTAGCCCCCCTGCTACCAAAACCTAGCCACAGAAACCCACTACAGTGTGTCACACGCCCATAGATAATGTCATTTAGGGACATAAGAACTGTTGCCCTGAAGCAGATATGGTACAACAAATCCATTTGCCCAGGGTTGTTTTTTTTTACCTTAAACTGTCCTAAGGAAAAAAACGTCGGAATTGAAAGTGTAAATGTAGCCCTGTTGAAAAAAATACAGTAATATGCCCATGTGCAGTGTCTTGCTGACTCCAGTTATTTAATAGTGGTAGCTTTAAAGACTTCAATATATGTGAAAACTATGTCAGTCTTTATACATAGAACAAGAAATAGCTGTAGGTCCTATTCAGACAGCTCAGCAGTAGAGCTTATGCAGGTCTGAGTAGATCCAGGAGTAGATGCCACTTGGGCTGCATCGCGAGGGGGTTCATGAAGGTGATGTGGAGCCAAGGAAAGAGCAGCACCAGGTTTTTAAAATACAAGACAGTCATGGACTCCTGAATCCAGTAAATAAAATACCATGAGTTTATCTGATCCTAATAGATCATAGAATCATAGAATGGTTAATGTTGGAAAAGACCTTTAAGATCATGTAGTCCAACCATCAACCTAGCACCAACACCATTTTCACCACTAGACACATGTCTAGTGTCGGCGTCCATCGGGGCTCGTGGTTGTTTTCCCGCCTGGGAGCGTTTCGGGGGGGCTCGTTTGGGGTTCCCTTATGCTGCCGCGGTGCCGGCTGTGCCTCCCTGCTCCGCTGTTCCCTGCGGCCGGGCTGTGAGGGGGGCTGTTTTGGGGCGGCATTGTGGTCGGGAGCGCTGGGGCTCCCCGCGCGAGTTCCGCCGCTGCCTCTTGTCCCCGGGGCTGTGCAGACAGTGGCGGGGGTGGCCCTGGCTGCTTGTGGCCCCGGCCGTCCCGGACCGATGTGCCCGGGGAAGGTGCTTGGCAGGGGGGGCCGCATTGTTCGTGGCCGATGGGCTCCGGAAGCCCGGGCGCAGAATGGAAGCCCTGGGCCCGGCGCTGCGGAGGATTTCCACGGCCCGGCCGCCGGGAGATGATCCTGGAAAGCGCCTGGCAGCCCCCGGGGGCGTGAGGATTGTAATAAATTAACTACACTTTGTTTGCATAGCTAGCATAACTCAGCGATAAGCCTAATCTTAGGAGCCAGAGGTACAGATCTGCTTCTCTGAAAATAACAGAGTCAAAGATGATAAACGATTGTTGATAAAACAGGGAAGGGAGGAAAATACCTTTTACTGCGCATGACCCAAATGCGGGGTCATCTCGCGAACACAGAAGAAGACTACCAAGCCTTCATCACGGAGACCCCAGCCCCGCGAGTAAGACTTCTTTGAACTCGCTGAACACCTCAATGTCTTTCCTGTAGCGAGGTGTGGGAGACAGCATGGATTACAAATCTTGGAAGGAACATCTTTAGATGAAAAATCACTGCAGCCGCAGCTCCCTGAAGTCAAGAAACACGGAAAACATTTACAGTTTTAGCTCAGGAATCGCAAATTTATTGTGCGGGACCCCCCCTTTCCTGCGTAACCCCCCCTCACTCGGCATCCACATGGCTTCCCTGGGCAGCTCCATGTTGTTCTGGGAGCCCCTGGTGGTCTAGAGGAAAGGCACTGCACTGTCACTGCAGAGACCCGGGTTCGATTCCCGGTCAGGGCCCCTCCCCGGGCAGATGGAGCTCGTTAGCCCGTAAGGCAATCCATCTACGTCCTGAGGACCTCGCTGCCACCGTCCAAGCGTGCTTGGCCCCGGCAGATGAACCTCAGGATTAAAGGGTGGGCTCAGTTCTGCGCACACTGTGTCTCACCTAAAAAATCCAATGCACAGGCTGGAAGGTGTAAAAACCTTCCCCGGTTCTTCGTTCGCGAAGACTGGCCATTACATTACATTAACCATGTTGTTCTGCTCACTGAGCCAGCCCCACCCCATTGGTTGTCTCACCTGTCTCTCCCCTTTCCCTGGGTTTCTATTGGGTGTTGATCTCTTGTCTCCTCCCATTGGCTAGCAGAGCGACCAAGCCCCCCCCAGCAACCTTATAAACTGTGGGAACTTTGAATAAACTCTCTTTGCTACCGGACTCCCTGAGTGCTGTGTGCTCTCTATGCGGCTCTGCACCAGGGCTTGCGTCATCTGGCCCCATCCCTGAGAGACAGATGGTGGAGAGCATCCCTCGGCCAAAACCCTGTCAGTGAGGGGCCCAAAACTGAACACAGTATTTCAGGTGTGACTTCACCAGTGCCAAGGGGAATTATCACTTCCCTGGTCCTGCTGGCCACACTATTTACAATATGAACTCGGAGGCCACCTGGGCACACTGCTGACTCATGTTCAGCTGCTGTCGACTGGCACCCCCAGGTCCTTTTCTGCCAAGCAGCTTTCCAGCCACTCTTCCCCCAGCCTGTAGCTTTGCATAGGGTTGTTGTGACCCAAGTGCAGGACCTGGCACTTGGCCTTGTTGAACTGATGCATTAAAACACACATTATATAGATTTTAGCATAGCTTTTAACACATTTGGTATAGCTTGGTAGTGCCTTTGGCCTGTTAGCACCTTTGTACAAGATTTCTAAAATGCTGCTTAACATTTCTTGTCAAGGATTCCAATGGGCAAACACTGTAGTAAGGTAAAGAACATTTTATCTGTACAAAATGTTCTTAGAATAAGACATAGCAAGCACATTGCTTAATACAACTGAGTCAAAACTATTCAGAAAACTCAGAGGCCTTGAAGCTGTTCAAAGTAGGACAGAAATAATGAGGAGGAGGAAGACAAGATGAAGGAGACCTCTGACTCAGTACTGTAGGAGGGACAGTTTTGGAAGTGGGTGTAACAGATTAGGTAATGTCCAAATATTGTAATTAGATGATAGTATAAAGTTGTAACACCTATGTAGTTGAGTGTGCGTACTTTGGAAATGATTCCTATGCACCCAGCATGCTGTAAATAAAGAATGCTTTACTTTCTAAAGGAGTGTTTACTACTCAAAGGGAGTGTTAGAGGGTTCTTTCCATCCCTTTTAAGCAACAGAACCTCATACAGTTGGCCTCAGCCCATTGATCCAACCTGTCCAGATCTTCCTCCCCCACTGAAAAGGGGAAGGGGAAAAGATGAGGCTGGATGTGGCACTGAGTGCCATGATCGAGTAACCACAGTGGGGTTGGATCAAGGGTTGGACTTGATGATCTCGGAGGTCTCTTCCAACCCAGTTAATTCTATGATTCTATGATTCAAAAGGGGGAAAAGGGGTTCTTCCCACAAAACTCATGCTGTCTGCGGCTGACTGTGGCCAGAATTTCCCCCCCTTCATCGATGGACACAAGCTGCTGCCAAACAAGGGAGTGGAGGAGGGAAAGGGTGACCTCCTCCCCAAAAGATCCCTCTGCAAGATGGGTCAAGCCTCTCCGATGAAATCTGAGCAGATCTGGGCTGAGGGTAGAACAGGGCACAGGAAAATGGAGGCAAACTGGGGACAGAAAACAGACAGATGACCAGACCAAAACCAAAGTGAACCTTGGACCCCTCCAACACACACCCTCCCTACAGTCAGGGCAAAAGTGAAGTGCCTCCTGTTTCCGGGGAGAGGGAAAAAAACCCCACCTCATCACTCCTTGTCACAGTCTTTAGAGGGCCATCAGCTTGGAATTTGGATCTGCTGGTTAGTTCTTTTGTGGGGGTCAATCACCCAAGGCAAAACTACCTCCCCCGTTCAACATCCCCCCCTTACAGCCATGAAGGGGAAAGAAAAATTCCTTGCCTAGTTTTTTAGAACAAGTAAAACTATGACAGCCTGGTTGTCCAGCCAGTTTTTACCCAGTGAAGAATACACCTGTCAACACCACGTGAAGCCAGTTTCTTCAGGAGAATGCTATGGGAAACTGTGTCAAAGGATTAACTTTGTTTACACAGGCTTTCCCTCATCCACTTAGCAGATCACTTTGTCATAGGAGATCAGGTTGGTCAAGCAGGACCTGCCTTTCATAAACCCATGCTGGCTGGGCATGATTCCCTGGTCATCCTGTACATGTCACATGATGGCACTCAGGATGATCTGCTCCATGACTGTGAGAAATATCTCTAATTAAAATTTCAAAGACGGCCAAATAAACTGAAACAAAGAACTTTATTTTCAGCATGCTGGGTGCAGTCAGCCTTGTGCCAGAGCCTGAGAGCACACCTGAAATGGAAGAGAACAGTTCTTTTAAGGTTTCTTGATTTGCATAACTATTCCCTCGTTCCTCCTATGCTCAGCTCTGCTCCTTTTCTTCCTTAAAAGGTGATATAGCCCTTTTCCTGAGCTCGATTGGGTCTCTCAGGGATGGCTCCTACTTCCCTTTGCCAGTCCATTGGTTGTCTTAACTGACCTATCAGATTGTTTCCCTGTCCCAGCCACGTGGTCCCTTGGCAATGAGCCCTGGCTGGTCTCACTGTCTTACAGGCTTCCTGGTTCACCTTTATACAGTAACTGTAAGTAACAGTAACAGGATCACAACTATTAGTAATTATAACAGATTATCACTGCAACAGAGCTGCAGCCACAGGCAACTGCAGAACACCCCCAGTCACAAAAACTCCTCAACACGAGGAAACCATGGAAACCCTGCTTGTAATAAAACTGTCATTCTTACAATGACCTTCCCCAGCACCGAGGTCAGGCTGACAGGCCTGTAGTTCCTTGAATCCTCCTTCTGACCTAGGCCAGTCATCTTCCTCACTGGCTCAGCTTTTGGCACATGTGGACATCCTGTTCCTGTATCTTTAAGATTTTCTTCTTAAAGCATTTCCAGCTTTCCTGGACTCCTTTGCCCTTTCTGGACTGCCACTCAAGGGATTCTCTCAACCAGTCTCTGTTGGAAGTTCCCCACAAGAAATATATTCATGGTGGAGAAAAATCTCAGAAGAAAAGGAGAATTGAGGACACAGTTTTGGGATACAACTACACTACTGAACAACAGATGATTTTCTACCTCAGAAACAGCATTTCATGTTATAGAAGTGTTAAGTTTATTCAATTTAGTAACAATGTTGTTAGAGAAATACCTTGCTTTGTATGTAATGTGTTAGTTTCGATTACGGTTAGACCCTGCCCTTATCTGCAATTGTAAACTCTAAGCTCACTATCCTGTTAGTAGAATTTATAGCTCTTCCCTGCTTTCCATCTACAGTACCCATGTTTAGATATTCCCTTGCATGTTAAACTGCCTAGAAATCCTCCCAAATTCCACACATTCCATGCTTTACCAATAAAAAGCTAGCTCACACTGCAATAAAGGACACTTTTTGGTCTTTTGGCCATTTTATCACTTTGCCTCTGTGTCTTCACTGCTAGTGGAGCATCTTGAACCCACAGTCTGAAAATTTTGGTGGTGTCACAGCTATCACCGCCGATAAATGGCGCCTTTACGTGGTGTTTATATATCTTTTATATTAAAAGATTATCCACTATATAAAGGCAATCAAGTGACTCTGAAACCCGGGACTTCAGAGCACTCCAGGACTGACTTAAGCAAACAAAGGGACACTGTTCCAGCCTTCTGAAGATGGCAGCGCCGAATTGACAACCTTCAGAAGGTAGGCAGACAAGAAACCTTTCCCACAATCTTTTGCATTATAATAATATTACCTCCTACCCTGAAAAACGGGAACACTCCATTCTCAGCATGACAAAGAACTCTATGAACGCGTTAAGGCCATTATTGACTCAGAAGGACATCCTTTTGATAAGAAATCCCTGCATGCTTTATTGAGATGGCTGACAAAACATAAACACTTTATTCCAAAAACTTATAATTGTACGGAGTGGTTTAAGTTGGGAGATGACATCACCCACTCATTTGAGTCTGGTAACAAAGATGCTTGTGAGGAATATCTCAAATTAAAATTTCGTAGACGGCCAAATAAAGTGAAACAAAGAACTTTATTTTCAGTGTGCGCTGGGTACGGTCAGGTTTGCCTCGTGCCAGAACCCGAGAGCACACCCGAGATGGGGGGGGCAGTTCTTTTAAGGTCTCTCAATTTGCATAACTGTTCCCTTGTCCCTCCTATGCTCAGCTCTGCTCCCTTCCTTCCCTAAAAGGTAATATAGCCTTTTCTTGAGCCCGATTGGGTCTCTCAGGGCGGGCTCACACTTCTCTTTTCCAGTCCATTGGTTGTTTTAACCAACCTATCAGATTGTTTCCCTGTCCCGGCCGCGTGGTCCCTTGGCAATGAGCCCTGGCTGGTCTCATTGTCTTACAGGCTTCCCGGCTCGCCTCTATACAGCAATAGTAAGCAACAGTAACAT
>NW_020956663.1:1975-9531 GCF_003031625.1 Empidonax traillii | reverse complement strand
TCTCTCAGGGCGGGCTCACACTTCTCTTTTCCAGTCCATTGGTTGTTTTAACCAACCTATCAGATTGTTTCCCTGTCCCGGCCGCGTGGTCCCTTGGCAATGAGCCCTGGCTGGTCTCATTGTCTTACAGGCTTCCCGGCTCGCCTCTATACAGCAATAGTAAGCAACAGTAACATGATCACAACTATTGTCAGGTCACAGCTGCAACAGAACTGCAGCCATAGGCAACTGTAGAACACCCCTGATCACAAAAACTCCTCATCATGAGGCAATCATGGAAACCTTGCTTGTAATAAAACTGTTTCATTTATTTCATACAATCCCCCCTTTTTCTTTTCCTCATGGTTTTATTACAAGCTAATCATTAGATGTTCTCGTTTTTTTTTTTTTTTTTTCAGGATTGTTCCCATTCCACTAGTGCTTCCAACACTTTGGTTTTATTTTTCACTTGCTTGGAGTTGGGGTCTAGGACCATGATCTTCTGCGGGTTTTTTCGATTCATCGGTATGGTGGTCAGGTGCGTTCTTTGAATTACACTAAGGATTAATCTCAAAAAACATGAAATTAAACAAGATAGAAATAACAGTTTAACAAAGGTGTACAAAATAAGGAAACTCAGCTATGTGGTTGGGGTTTTTTTGGTTTTTTTGTTTTGTTTTTTTTTTAATGAATTAGCTTACTATTCCTCATCTAATATTGATTTCTAGTTTTTGCATTGGTATATGGGCTCGTTTCCACTGTATTTGTTATTGTTTTAAAATGAATTAGTCTTAAGTATAAAATGTATTACACACTTCTCACTTTTTGGACAGTTTGATTTTAATCTGGTTCTTGTCAGTCTCAGATTTGTTGCTATTTATTGTTTATACTCCTTTACTCAAGCTTCTTGTTTATTTTATTATTGTATGTTTTGTTCACATATTTGTGTGCCTTAAGGCACATGTTTTTATACCTTCTTTAAAATAAACATTGTGATAACATTCTGGACAGTTGTTTTTAACAGTACTAATTAGCTGTAACATTATTATAGTAAGTAGAGGTCCAGTATGGCATGTTCCTCCACTTCCCATGCCTATTGGTTTGCAGCCAGCAGCAGGGTAAAGATCTTCTTCGTGGCAGGTACAGAGGCCAATCTGGTCTTGCCCTCTACTATATTCTTTTTAGTGATCTCAAAGACCTAGTTGGTGTATTAAGGAGGGAGGAATTTGGAACTGTTTGACCAGCCCAGAAAGCTTTGGAATCTCTCCAAGGATCAGGAATTCCACAGGATCTCCCCCTCCACCTCCTTCCTCACGAAGAAAGTTGGTTAAAGCTAATATATTCATTTAACAGTAATATTTGGTTCACAATGCTTTGTATAAAGAGGTAGTGTACCTACAGTTACTATACTTTAATCTTGCTGTGAGACATAAGTCTATTTTGTTCCATGATTTTGGCATTATAGGTGACAATAATTTGGTAACTAAAATTTTCTTATGTTAAAAAAAAAATGCTGTTTTCATAAGGTCATAATGTTACCCCTCAGGACAGGATAAGAGACAAAGGACCCTTCTCATTTATGTGAGTGCTCTGTCTCTGCTTTAGAGAATTGTTTGTTGTGTGGAGACATCAGTCCTGTCTTTGAGTATGCTCAGCTGAATTAGTTGTGTGTGATGATCTGATTTGTTTTGGTTTGAACATATTGTTAAATCTTTGCATCTAAGTTTTATAGAAACAGTGCTGATAAAGTCTTTAGCTTTAGAGGGAAACAAGATTTATAAAGAACTGTCCCGGTTTAAATGAGACAAGGGTCTTTTGCTGAGGATGGGTTAGGAGAAAAGACCCAAACTTCTCTTTCTACGCAATTATAAATCTGAAATTAAGAGGCTCGGATTGAAGGAAAACAAATTATGGAAAAGGGAAAACAAAATAACAGCCCTTTATTAAAAGGCATGTGTGTATTAACAGGAACACGGAAAATAAAACAAGTAAAACAACCAAGCAATACTCCTATACCCACCAATAATCCCCTTCAAGAACAAAACCGATAAACCGGCAAAAGGAAAATTAAATAGTTCAATTTTTAGCACCCTTTGGTGCGGTTCCAGCCACAGTCAGCAGGGGGCGCCGTCGGGTCACTGGAGATGCAAAATTTGTAATGTCTTATACCATTCACCAGGTGGCGCTGTTGGATCACTGGAGGAGCAGAACTTGTAATGTCCAGTGCCCGTCACCAGGCGGCGCTGTGAGATCCTCGGTTGTCGCCAGGTGGGTTGGGGGAAGGGGAAAAAGCAACACCCCCCAGGGTATATCAGAGAAAAAACAAAAAAAAAACCTTGATTCCCCTTTCCTTTCCACCCTGGAAAAAAAAAGGGGGGGGGGGAAGGGGGAAGAAAAAAATAAAACCAATAAAACAGAAAGTTCTCCCAGTAGAAGAAAACTCATGAACTCCAGCTGGTTAGGATTTTGCTTTAAGCCAGGTCTGCAGCCAGCAACAACTAAGCAGAGAGCAGCAGCAAGCTCCCCTTCGACAGAAAAAGAAAGAAAAACCAGGCAGCGTCTGCAGCTCGCAGCAGGCTCTGCTGAGGGCAGAGAGCTGAGCTGACACCCAGCCCCCTCCCAACCTCCCTCCAGTCACACAGTAGCCCCCCCCCAACTCCTCCCCCTTCGTTGTCTAGGAGACTAATCTCTTGGCCATTAGTGGACCCGGCCGATTCTTGTGTTCACCTGATGGCCCATTACACAGAGCACACATGCAGGGGGAAGGGAAAGAAAAATTCCTTGCTGAAATCAGAACTATGACAAGAACACAAGCAAAAAAAAATTGTAATGACTGTTCAGTGACAAAATCAAAGAATTGGAATAAAAATTGGTTTGTTTTGGCTCTCAAGCTTAGTTTAGTTTCATTAACTAGGATCACTTCTTTTCTAACTTCTAAGCTATTGATTTTTGGCAAGGTAGAGGTAAAGCACTGGCTTTTATAATGAAAAGTCTTGGTTTAGCCAGCACAGAAATTTTCATAAAAATCATCTCTCGTGTGACTGGAAAAAATATTTTTTAGTAGAGGTCATACCAGATAATTCTACAGCTAAATTTTATTAAAAAGTGTTCAGATTATAATAAAAACTATTCGGATATTTGTCAGATTGATGATATTTAGATGGCCAATTAACTTGCTACTTGCTTTCTTTTTGCACTAATAATTTGAATAAGTTTGTGAATATTTTTTAGTCCTGTTGGCTTATATTAGTCTCATATCATCAAGACTTGTAATTTTTTTAAAAAAATCAATATTGCTCATTAATATTGTTCAGAGGACTAAGTTACAGGTGCAGCACAAGAATGAAGTAAAGTTTTCAAACAGATTTTCTTAGGTGTTATTATAAACATCAACATGAAAGAAATAGAGTAACTAATAACTCATCTACTTTTAGTAGCTTAATGGGTAATTTTGCGAAAGTCAGTTAGTAGGACAACTCCTTCTTATTTGATTTGACATTATGATATTCAGCTAGGAAAAGAATGAAAACATAAAAAGCTGAACTTCTTTCACTCTTCCCTGAAGATTTTTCAGCCTTATATTTAATCACAACTTTGCAGCAAATTAGGCAGGTCAGCAGTGACTGCCAATGCTGCTTTTCAGCCTGGGGACTCTCCACCCACAATTTGTCTCTGAACTACCCTCAGTCACTCCAACTGCTCCAATCCAAGGTGAATAGTAAAGTAGGACACTATATCCATGGTACTCAGGAAAAGAAACAGGTAAGTTACTATTACAATCTGCTCCAGTGTCTTCTGTTGGTTGGTAAAGATTGCAGCATTTTGTGGTTCAAGAGGTGACTTATTTGTCCTGTGAAATTTGTAAAGGTTCTCTGAAAGACAAAGGCTGGTTAGTTAAAAGGTAAATAAATCCTTTCTACAATTGTGGTGACTGTTTTAAAAGTGTTCCTTCGATGATGATCAGTGGGCATGTGTTCTGTGGGGCTAAAAGGTGGAACAAAAGCAAACAGGTTAATAACTAAGTTTTAGTTTGAAGCAGTCTGTGTGATTAGAAGCAGCCTCTGCTTGAGTGGTAAGCCGCTGTAAAAATGTTATCTTTTTGTTCCCCCCAGCTTATTTACCGCCCATTCCAACTCTGGTGCAAGCAAGATACTCCGTAACAGTGTCTTTATTGCTCAACAACACCTCCTGTAAGATTCTGCATTAAAGCTACACCTAGCGCATCCCATGGTACTGAGATATTTTAAAGATGTAATACATTTGGTGGAGGAAACCCTCCCCCCCCCCATGGGCTGGTTTGTGTACATGCAGTTACTTGAATGTCTTTTTGACTTAAGCAATGCTTCCCCATAAACCCAACCAAAAAAGTTGTAGGGTTATAGATTTTGTAAAGTAGGAGAAAAGTTTTTTGTTTTTTTTTTTTTTTTAGGACAGGGACAGAAGACAAGGGTGTCTCCTCTACCCAGTTGCTAAGCAACAGTTTTAACTTTGAAAATTTCTCTGGCTGGAGTGATTAAGGCCTCTACCTGGTTACTAGGTAACTGATGACTCTTTTTGTATTATCTTTTAGACTTCATCTCTCACCTCACAAAGGTAGAACTTTAGCCCCAAAAGCGGCTTTTTTTTTTTCTCTGCCTGTGGTTAGATTTTCTTTTTCCAAAACTCTTTGCTGCAACAGGAAAACATTCAATACAAAAACTCATTCTGCAATTTTTAAAGATTTGTCCGCAAGATACAGGACAATAAAAGGTGTTTCTTCCCCGAGTTCTGTTTGGGGTCTTCCTGCCTACTGTGTAGTTGCCACGGCGACTGTCTAGATTGGTATTGTTTTAGCTTAACTACTCTCCCTGGCACTCCTTCCCCTGCCTCCTTTTCGGTCCTGTTTTTCTTTTACATGGGTATACCCCGATTCCTGCAGCCTGTGCGGCACTAGAAGCCACCCCCCAGTCACGGCCCTCCCCCGCACGTAACCATGGCAGATTCTGGCCACGGGAAACTTGATCTGTGACCACTGCTAATGCAGATCTACTCAATATCCCAAACCACTACTAGAATGACACCAAAAAGACTTGATTTTCTATGCATGGCTAAGGTTTCTCATATTCTAAACCACTCTGCCAAGCCCAGAACTCAGACAGAATCCTTCCAAACCTCTGCTTTCCCTGCCTCCCCCACACGGAAGGACACAACCTGAGAAGTAAAATTAGCCCAGAGCTACTTCGATTAGCTCGGAGCAACTTCTCTTCATCACTTCCCTCTGTACCAGGCACACAGCGAGAGGTTTTTGCATTAAATCAAACTTTGCAGGCATAAGGAAGTTTAGAAAGCTAAGCAGCAGTCAATCACAAAATAACTCTCCCCTGCCAATGTGGCAACAATAATAACTAACCTTTTTCTAAAATTTTAACTGCCACCAATAAGCAACTTGCAAGCAAATCAACTCCCGCCCCCTTTCCACATTTCTCACCATCTCTCACACAAACCCAAACAGCGTATCTCGAATGGCAGTTCCCAACTCAAAGATTTTAAGGACTATGCAAGTAAACTAAGTGATCTGAGATTAAACTGAGAATGGAAAAAAAAGAAAAAAAACGTGCGATGTATTGGCACCTCACTTACACACTTTTCATTACAAAGTGCTCCCATGAGGCCAGCAAACATCCACACATGTTGTATGCAACACATTGAACCTGAACAAGTTCTACCACCAAGTTTCCAAGTGCAAATGGCACACAAACTTCCTTAATTCTGTTCTTGGAAGGTTTAATTTTTCTCTCAAACTCGAACCTGTTTTGCACAAACTCTCTGTAAATAAATAATGATTAAACACTAATCTGAAGATTCACAAGAAACAAACCACTTAAATGAAACATAGCTTCAAATAGGCAACATTGAATTTGTTCTGTCATTAAAGAGGAATAAAACTTTCTGCATAGAGAGAGCAGTAAATAAATCTTAGCCATACTGTCATTAGACAAAAATAAAAATAGATTGGATCCAAAAAATCGATTTTTCCATTAAAGGCCAAAAGAAAAAACAACTGTCCCCTGTTTCTCAGAATAGGAAAAGAAAAGAAAAAGTCTGCCGGCTAGTCCTTTTGTGTAGGTAAATCACTCACTCCACCCAACATTTTTCTTAAAGTGCTTTCATTGAGTTTAGTTTTTTGGTTTTTTTTTTGAACAAGCAAATTTATGACACCATGGTAGTTTACGCTTGCAGATGCATATTCAAAATCCTTGCTCAATACAAAAAGTTTAGCTCTAATTCCCTTCCCTGAGGTGTCAGTTCTACTGTCAATAATCGTATTAAATCTCTCTTTACCAAGTTTGTCCCAGCCTGAAGCACTATTAACAAATCTTTTTCAGTATCTTCTCACTTCTTTACATCAATAATTTTTACTCCCAAGGGGGAATCTGCTTTATCCTTACCCCAAGTTTTTTCTTTCTGATTCGTCCTATATATCTAGCATTTTACTCAATGGGTCACTTAGGGAGAATGTTGAGGATTTTTCTCGACCTTTTTCTTCTTGGGGCTTTTCCCCACCCCCATCCCAAGGAGTGAACACACACACCTTACATTCTCAAGCTTCTGCTTTAAGCCAGAGCCACCTGAACATTTTCTTTAAACCGAAACTGCCGACCTAAACTAGAACCACTCAAATGTGTCCTATCTATACTGGAACTACCCTAAAACACTCTTTTCAGACTGGGCCACTCCAAAATGCTCTCTTCCCTCCGGATCCCCCCGAGAAGCCTTCAATTTCCACCAGGTCCCCCCGAGAAGCCTTCTTCCCTCTGGATCCCCCTGAGAAGCCTTCAATTTCCACCAGGTCCCCCCAAGAAGCCTTCTTCCCTCTGGATACCCCCGAAAATGCCTTAATTTTCAAGCCATCACAAACGCACACTACCTTGACCTAACTGCCTGATAATACTTCAAGGATAGCCCTTCCCTTTTCTTACCGATTCTCTTGCATGTGGTTTAACGGTTGCCAGGGATTAATTTCTATAGCGGATCTGGTTTCCCTTTCCCCCTTTCTTTGTTTCACGCCGTCCGTCCTCGGGTCCTCCGTCGTTGCCGTCCCAGGAGAGGGCACAGGTCTCTGGACCGCTGAAATCAGCGGGGCGCGCCTTCCAGGTTCGCTGGTCCCTCAACTGGACTGGTGGACATTGGATCCCGGACGAGCCTCCAAATTGTGAGGAATATCTCAAATTAAAATTTCGTAGACGGCCAAATAAAGTGAAACAAAGAACTTTATTTTCAGTGTGCGCTGGGTACGGTCAGGTTTGCCTCGTGCCAGAACCCGAGAGCACACCCGAGATGGGGGGGGCAGTTCTTTTAAGGTCTCTCGATTTGCATAACTGTTCCCTTGTCCCTCCCATGCTCAGCTCTGCTCCCTTCCTTCCCTAAAAGGTAATATAGCCTTTTCTTGAGCCCGATTGGGTCTCTCAGGGCGGGCTCACACTTCTCTTTTCCAGTCCATTGGTTGTTTTAACCAACCTATCAGATTGTTTCCCTGTCCCGGCCGCGTGGTCCCTTGGCAATGAGCCCTGGCTGGTCTCATTGTCTTACAGGCTTCC
>NW_020956663.1:0-1098 GCF_003031625.1 Empidonax traillii | reverse complement strand
GTCCCTCCCATGCTCAGCTCTGCTCCCTTCCTTCCCTAAAAGGTAATATAGCCTTTTCTTGAGCCCGATTGGGTCTCTCAGGGCGGGCTCACACTTCTCTTTTCCAGTCCATTGGTTGTTTTAACCAACCTATCAGATTGTTTCCCTGTCCCGGCCGCGTGGTCCCTTGGCAATGAGCCCTGGCTGGTCTCATTGTCTTACAGGCTTCCCGGCTCGCCTCTATACAGCAATAGTAAGCAACAGTAACATGATCACAACTATTAACAGGTCATGGCTGCAACAGAACTGCAGCCATAGGCAACTGCAGAACACCCCTGATCACAAAAACTCCTCATCATGAGGCAATCATGGAAACCCTGCTTGTAATAAAACCGTTTCATTTATTTCTTACACGCTGGTATGGCCTTAGTTTCGTGGAGACTTGTTCTTTCTTTATAGATAAAACGGGAGAAAAACAGTACTTCAGCTTCCCCTCCCCCCTCCAAACTGCGTGAAAAGTGCCTTGGAGCCGAAAACCGGGGCGAACATTAGAAGCGGCATATCCAGGGACAAAACCCGCGCGAAACCTCTGGCTCCGCCCCCGAGCGAGGCAGAAAGTAATGACGGGGGAAGCCCTGGACGGCCGACCGCCCGCCCGCAGCCCCGTGCAGCCCCCCTGTCGCTCGGCGCCGGCCGCGGGGGAAGGCGAGGGGGAAAGCAGTCCCCCTGTGATAAACTATATATTTTTTTAGATTGTTTTTGTTAGGCTTACTTACACGATATGCTATGTATGTACAATTTCTATATGTATTTTTCTCATGGCTGTTAAAGCTACATATATACATTTTAAATGGTTTTTTTTAAGCTTAGTAAAACTATGCATTCCCCACATAACTGTGGAATGCTGTTAACAAACTGTTGTTTGTTCCCAAGGCTGATAGTGGAAGGGGGGCAGTCTGACCCTATAATTTACAGCACCCTGATAACACCATCCAAGGCGACATGAAGGCTCCCCTTTTGACAAGAAGTCAAAAGTGATTTAAGACTGTGATAAGCCTGGGAAGGGAGGAGAATACCTTTTAAATGCGCATATTCCAAGCTGGGGTCATCTGGCGGCCA
>NW_020956662.1:100638-105133 GCF_003031625.1 Empidonax traillii | reverse complement strand
AGCTACACTTTGGATGTAGTAACTCATTAGAAACATTTTCTAAATCTATACCATGGGACATCAAGAATCTGCCTCCAGAAAAGAAATTTGGGGTAAAACTCATTCCATCTCCTGGGACAACTTAACAGTGAAGGCCTTGTATTTGAGCTAGACTTTTTCATCTCCTTTTCAGTAAATGGATAAAGCACACTTTTAAAGTTGCCTTTAGGAAGCAGTATATCTAACTTATTTAAAATATTAGATTAGATTAAGTGAAACTATCAGATACAGGTCAATGAGAGAGATAAGCTACATCCCTTCAATCACGTTTCCCCCTCTAAAACAAATAAGCAATGGTTGTCATGAGTGAATGTTAATAATATGGAAGGATACAAGGAAAGTGAACACAGAAGAATACAGCATGGAAACCTCACGTAGAACAGCACTATTTTTTTCAGGCATATCTTCCTCTGCAAGAGTCAGGTGTAACCAAACAAAACATAGCCATGCACAGCAGATCTTTTAGACCAATTCTGTTATTTAAAATGAGTCTGGCCAACAGGAAACAGAGAAAACAAACCAAAGTGACATTTCTTAGAATGCAAACTGACCTTTGACATAGGTGAGTTATTAATTTCTTTTTTTTTTTTTTTTCAAAGGTGGTGGAAAATACACCCCTTTTCCTCCAGCTATTAGTGGAAGACACAAAGAAATTTTGCTAAAATTGTGACTGACATCTCAAATGTAATGATGATCTGGAGATATTTGTTTTTTTACTCATGGATAAAAATGCTTTTATGGGCATAACTTCAGTTTACACTGTTAATGACTTCAGACATGGGTGTCTGTGAAAAACAGGCTACACAAATTTTCATGAAGATTTTCATAAATACCTTTCTGTTTGCTTCATGTATTTGCTTAAAAAAAGGTTTCCTCTAATTTAACAATAGTGATAATAATGTAGGATCTTCTACTGTGAAATCTTAAAAACAGCTGTGTGCCCTAAATTAATTCCTTTACATACTTATATTCCTTAAATGCTTATATATGAGCATTTTAGCCTTTTCATGGGCTTGACTTAAAAGTAAACCAGAGGTATTATAGATGGCACAGAAAGAAGGTTAGTCTTCTTGTAATAGTGTTCAGTTGGTGAAAAATATTTTGAACTTGTTGCAACAGAAAATTATGTTGAAATGTAAAAGAAAACAGAAAAATCTGATTTACAAATCAGTAAGTCTTACTTGGAGCATTGTTGTAGTAAGCGAATGATAAATATTTGGAGCAGTGAAGAGAAGTATTCATGGAATCTCCATTCAGAATCACAGAATCCCAGCTTGAAGAGCCATTTGGAAATTGTATTGCTGGTTAATTGCAGTTTAACTCATAGTAATTCGTGAACTAACTGCATATAGACACAGCCAAGGTTCTTTGTCGAGTGGTTTCTCATCTTTTTTTTTTTTTTTTCCTTTCTTTTTGTAATAGCATAGATTTTATAACATTCTGAATTTGGAAACTACTTGATAAAAGATAGATCTAACCTACATAACCAGAGAGCATTTTACATTCACATTCAGAGAATTTCTTGACTGAGAAGGCTTTCCATACCCCTCACTAAAGCTGAACCATTTCACAGCCTCAGACGCAGGAAACATAGGGATAGGTGGGAAAAAAGGCAAGAAGGAGTATGGTTGCCCCTTTAGAAAGACATGATCTGATAGAAAACATACACATATTCCAGAAAGAAGAACCTAGAACACTCTGTTCTGTAATGGATTGAAGAAAAATAACTGGTAAGGAAATAATATTTCCTGATTGAAACTGATACACATCTTTTACATCTTTCTGCTGCTGGAAAAAATCCAGTTATTCACAGCGATATTGATGATATCTTGGTACATGTGCTAATGTTAGTGCTTTTCTGGGGAAAAGGCAGGGAAAACCAAATACATACAATTCTTCATAAATCAATGAACAGACTCTTTTGAGAGGAGTCATAAAATACAGTTGTGTTTGACTATAAAAGAGGGTATCTAAAATGTAGATTTTTAAGTCTGACAGAGGGAAGGAGGTCTAGGTTAATGGAGACCTAAGTCTAAATGCAGCAGCCTGTGTGGAGGCACTTGGCACCATTTCATATAAAACAAGATGTCCAAGACACCCTTGCAGTGCTAAACATGTAACAAAGTGCATGTGGAAGACCTGTGCCTTTCCAGGTTGTATCTGGAGCCCTGGCAGGATACCCTGGGGCACCTCAGGAAGTTGTGAACTCACAACTGAGCTAAATGCTTAGATGAATGTGAAAGGCTGAGGGAACTGGAATCGTTCAGCCTGGAGAAGACAAGGCTCCAGGGAGACCTTAGAGCACCTTTCAGTACATGAAGGGGCTCCAGGAGAGCTGGAGAGGGACTTTGGACAAGAGCCTGGAGGGATTAGACAAGGTGTGATTACTTCAAACTGATAGAGGGCAGGGTTAGATTAGATGTTAGGAAGAAATTCTTTACTCGGAGAGTGGTGAGCCCCTGGCACAGGTTGCCCAGAGAAGCTGTGGCTGCCCCATCCCTGGAAGTGTTCAAGGCCAGGTTGGATGGGGCTTGGAGCAACCTGGTCTAGTGTGTGGCATCCCTGCCCATGGTGGGAAGTTTGGAACTTGATGATATTTAAGGTCCCTTCCAACGTTAGTCATTCTATGAGTATTAATTGACTGCTCTATAGCTATGCAGGCATTTATGTGCAACTATGACATTATTAATTATAGCTCTTAAATCTAATTGAAGATACATATCCATGATCAGATTACATTTACAAATAATGTGACCCAATCAAAGTACATTGGGTTGTTCAGAGAGTGCCCCTCAGCTGTTCTGGGGGACTCATGTCCACAGGTTGCCATCACTATTGTCTGCAGGTGTCCAAATTCTTGTTGCCAGAAGATTTACTTTCTAGCGCTCTTTGATTCTATTCTTCATTTTCCATTTTTTCAGAGTTTGACCCCAGATTTTCCCTGACCTGGCACCCCATTATCTCCTCTCCAGCTCCTCTCAAATAAACAGTCCTTTCCTAATCCCATTTTCCCCTTTGAACCTAATTTTGCTTCAAACCATATCTCTGAGCGCTCCCTGTGCAATCTTGACTATATATGGTAGCAATGGACGGAAAGTGTGAGTGCCATTGCAAACCAAACCAGCCCTGCCATTTTCCTGTTCATACTGACTGTATTTACTTTACCAGATCCACCCACTTGACATTAATTATTCTATTTTAGCCTTGATTCTCCCATTTGAACACAAGCAGGTTCTTATCTCATGTGCCAGCAGTTTGCATACCAGAGTAGCAGAGTAACTTGCCTCACATTTCTGCTTTGGGTACGTAAAGGGAAATGTTCCCTTTTAAAAAAGAACTTTGATACCATGAGGCCTCTTCATCTCACAGGTTTGCTTGATGGAAATTTGAAATACTAGATGTGTTTTGCCATCAACATGGCTTTCATGGATTTATGCATTGCTTTTTCAGTAATTTGATTCAGAATTTCTCCCTGGATCAAATAGATCAATGATTCAAATGCTCCTTCAGTTCCTTTTTTTTTGGCAGAAGTTCCATATCTGTCTTTGCAAAGCTCTAAATTACTTCTTCTGTGTGATGACTGCCTTTGTGTAGTTGGGTGTTGGACTCATAGAATGACAGGATGATTTGGGTTGGAAGGGACCTTAAAGACCATCTTATTCCAATGGGCAGGGATGACACCCAATAGACCAGGTTGCTCAGAGACCCATCCAACCTGGCCTTGAAACTTGTTCCTGGTTCAATGGTTTGTTCAATTAGTTCTTTAAGTATTGGAGGTGAATTCCATCAGCCTTGACT
This sequence comes from Empidonax traillii, assembly GCF_003031625.1. NCBI lineage: Eukaryota > Metazoa > Chordata > Aves > Passeriformes > Tyrannidae > Empidonax > Empidonax traillii. The sequence continues at coordinate 101,296 of NW_020956662.1, read as the reverse complement.
CCACCTCTGTCATCCCACTGCTCTGTAATGTTGCAAGTAGATCTGTCCTGTGTTCCATTGAAGTGAAGACCATTTACATGGAGATTTATTGCATTTCCCCTGTGTATTACCAGGGGTTTAAGTTTCACTGCCTGGATTACCCCCATACCTGTGCAGCTTCAGGAAACAGAAAAAAGCTTTTAGAGCATGACATTCTCATATGACAGATCTGCAGGTTGCAGTCTGACAGACTTTGTCTTGCTTGTCCTTTGCTCTGTGGAAAGCAAACACTTTGGGTCAGTGAGGCACCACTCCCACAGAGTCAGGGAGTGTTTACCAGGAAACTTGCTGTTTGCCAAAGTAATTTTTCTGTAATATTCTGTATTGTACAAGCAGGGAATTTTTTCATCTGCTCCAAGAATACTTTTAGTGCCAAGCACCAAATCACAAATTCTGTTTAAGTTATCAAACAATAATTTATACAGTTAATGTATATTTACTTTAAAAAAAAGAACGTCATCATCTGAGGGCCTGAGTTTAAGAGCAAATTACTGCTCCTTTCCTTGATTTTCATACCTAAATTCTTTTTCTTTCTTTCTTTCTTTCTTTCTTTCTTTCTTTCTTTCTTTCTTTCTTTCTTTCTTTCTTTCTTTCTTTCTTTCTTTCTTTCTTTCTTTCT
>NW_020956662.1:97612-99476 GCF_003031625.1 Empidonax traillii | reverse complement strand
ATATTGGTATGAAGGTGGTGGCAGAGGCTGCCCAGTGAAGTGGGCAGAAAGTGTTCAAGGCCAGAATGGACGGGGCTTTGAGCAACCTGGTCTAGTGGAAGTTGTCCCTGCCCATGGGAGGGGATTGAACTAGAGGATCTTTAATGTCCTTTCCTGTCCCAGTCGTTCAAGGATTCTATGGCTCTGTGACCTTATGATTCCAGATGCTACAGTTCTGTGCAGGGGATTCCCCAGGGTGCCTTAGGGGGCCACTTCCAGTCTGTGTGTAGGTTTTGCACCTCCAGCTTCCAGGAATGACCAAGCACACGAGTTAAAACATCGCCTCAGCTTTTTAACACTGAGAAAGTGAATGTAACCCAATGCACTGCTGAATATTCTCACTAATAAGCAGCTCCAGCCAGCAATTGTCCTGTGAGAGTGGTGTCCCTTTGCTTTCTGATGGAGAGCATACATCTCTTCTCTTCCTGGGCAGGGCTAAGGACACACTCTGCACACAGAGCAACTTGTTGCATAGACAGTCTGGGGATACAACTGCGTGGGTGTCATGACAGAGGCTTTCTCACCTCTTTGCAAGCCCTATTTTCCACATTTTTTTATATGATTTTAGTAGATTTGCTCAGGTGGTGATATCTGATTGAAGTTTTCAAACCTGCACACACTGACATACAGATTGACAAAGCTCGGGACCAACCTGGCCTTGAAATATCCAGTGATGTAACTAAGATTTGATTTGACCTTCTGGCTTACCAGCAACAAATTGTCATTTGCATTTGAAGAAAAAAAGAAAATTTTTAGCGGCACTGAAACTTCAGCTGTTCAGTTTTCCACCAGAGGGCACTCCAATATTTTCAATGAAAGCAAATTTCTGAACAAGACTGAGCAGTTTTTCATAGCTTGGTGAGCGTGTCGCAATTCCAGCTGCGAAATGGCAAGGGGAAAAATGCAGGAGCAGAATCACCTGGTCACACATCTGCCAGCACAGGGCATCACTGGGCAGCCTCCTCTGACAGCTGATGTGGCACAGCAAGGCTTCAGCATCGCAGAGGTGTCAGGCTGATGCATGTGAAATAAATAATCAGTTCACACATACAGTGCCTGATGTGGCCAGGATATGATCCAGGTTAATGTAGGATTCAAGGGATATGTGTCTTCCTCCTGAGGAGGAAAAATGCCACCTGACTTACCAGTGTTGGTATCAGATTTCAGCATTTTCTTGGGAATATTGCATTCCCTGCACTGTCCTGTGATTTTGCTTCTGTTCATGAAAATACACTTTGTTATAAAAATTAAATCACTTCCACAGTTGATGCAGCTTGCGTTGATTGTATAGTTTTGATACTCAATAGTTTTTATCAATATACAATAAAAAAAACAACTATCTGCAGTCAAATCTGTAGAAACCAAAGCATCTGTTAGTTTAGGTGGCCTCTGTCCCTGCCAGGGACATTTACATTATATGTATATCATATTCATGCTTATATATATCCTATCATATATTGTAGGGGGTTTTTGACCCTTTTTTAGCTTTTACTTGATTTTGGAATGTCTCAGTAGTTAAGTTAAATACATGGAGGAAGAAAATCCAGGCAGTTTGTTTATTGATGACAGAAGAGAAAGGATTTTTGGTGAAAAAAATACCAAGGCTTTTCGATGAAAAATGCTTTAGAAAATTAGAAGTTTGTTTTATCTAGGCACACAAGACTAAATCACATTTCCTAACAGGCTCTGTCAAGGCTGAATTACTTCCTAAGGATTTATTAAAGTTGGATTCATTCTTTAGTTACTGCAAGATTTGGCAAAGGCAGTTTGAGGAGGAAATAATCTCTTCAGGTAGTTTGACCAAAATATATATGAACAGAGTCAG
>NW_020956662.1:7878-96955 GCF_003031625.1 Empidonax traillii | reverse complement strand
ATCTAGGCACACAAGACTAAATCACATTTCCTAACAGGCTCTGTCAAGGCTGAATTACTTCCTAAGGATTTATTAAAGTTGGATTCATTCTTTAGTTACTGCAAGATTTGGCAAAGGCAGTTTGAGGAGGAAATAATCTCTTCAGGTAGTTTGACCAAAATATATATGAACAGAGTCAGCAGAGATTAGAATTATGGCACATCAAACAATTTACATGTTCTGGCACCATGTCAAAAGTAACAGATTCTCACAGCAGGTTGTAAAGTGAACAGGTGAATACTTGGCCCTTCCTCTAAAGTCAGTGAGAAGGAACAGCCTGAAATCAGACTGTCACACTCAGCTCTGCTCCAAGGAAACATCTCTGTTAACCTGCACTCAGGTGAGACAACACAAGGGAGAGCCAGGCTGAGCTAACACAGGTGTGACCACCTGCCCTTTTTCAATCCTTACCTCTCAGTTGTATTTTCACATTTATATATTCATATATTCACCTTTTTGTCTGTCACTTTTTTTTTCCCAGCTCTTTGTAACTCTGCAAGAGGTGCTTACAGAGTCACTGCTCTTCACTGGCCCTACATATGTCACATAGCTGTGACCTGCTGGTCTAGTCAGAGAAAATAACAGAGAAAAGCCAGGCAGCTTTTAGTTACAAATGCACTTTGTAATAAGGTCTTTAAGGTCCCTTCCAACCCAAGCCATTCCATGATTCTCTAGAGATGATTTGTTTGGCTGCATGGTTCTGTGGTGACACTTCTCCCTCTTGCAACCTCCTGTGCCTCAGTCACTGTCTTCTCTGGCCAAAATCATCATCTGTAATGTAATCAAAGGGAGATCAAGAATTTGGGGTCTCCTATGAATGTGTGATGTTGTAGATGATCTCTATGCTTTCAGGGTTTGAATACAGGGACAATAACTAGTTCATCCAGTGGGTCAGTCACTTCTCTGGAGTGTTTCGTGACTTGCTGCCTTAATGTGCTTCTTAAACTTCTTCTCTTGGCCAAGTGCAGAAAATCTCTGTGTTTAACTACCTGCCAGTATCTCCACTGTTCAGTCTCTGTTTTTTCAACCAGCACCTGCTCTGCAGATCCCTCACCTCCCAGCTCCACTGCAGCCAAGCCTGTGGTCATTAAAATTAAACTCACGATAGATACAGATCTCTTGGATATGCAGATAATGAAGAAGACCTGTGCCTGCAAGAGCATGATCTGGATTGCTGGAGTTGGGATTCATCTCCCCCAGCTCTAGAAGTCAGGGTTCAACTTCAGAGCCATTCTCCTTCTGCTGCCTTTGGAGGTAATGGAGGCACTTGAGGTCTGCATTTCACCTCTTCTAGTTACAGCAGGTGCCTGAGATAGGCTGGATGAGCAGATAAAGTAAATAACTGCCTGCATATCACCAAGATTTTTAAAAAAAGTATAATATGGATCAAGCCATTCACTATTTATCACTTTCAGGGTAAGGTTGAGGAAAACAGTTGTTTTGAGAACAGAAGTAAGGGAGAGCTGTAAGGATATGAGTTCTATGTCTATAGTACTGTGTGTCTAGGATAACTTTTTGGGTCTCACGGCCAGCTGGTTTGTCTCTGGACACTCTGCCTCTGGAACCATGTCTTCCAAGCTGCTGATAATGAAGGACCCTTGGCATCATTAACCTCTCAACCATTCCAAGGCTTTTTTGGAAGGTAATGATGGTTGGTCTAAGCCAAACTAATGTCAAGGACTAGGATTATAAAGGTACAGAAAACCATGTTAGTGCTCAAGCCTATCTTCAGGCTCTCTGTAACTCTCTGTACTGACAAGTTATGGAAAAAAAGAATGGATGGAAAGGTTTCAGAGGAAGATCTAGAAAAGAAAGGCCTAAAGCTAAGAATAGATTCAGGTCATGCCATGGAGACAGCATTTACCCTTCCTACTGCAGAAATCAATTAGTGATGAACAACAGCATGTATGTATCCACCAAAATACACAGGGAATGTGTTTTAGTCTGCAATGGGCACATGTGAGGAAGACCCGTATGAGTGAGTTCATGTTTATTCAAAACAGAAGTGCAAGGTCACCAGGAGGAAAACCTACTCCCAATGGATTCATCTTCTCATCAGTGTGTTACCTTTGGAGCCTGCTTGATGGTGTGTCTATGTGGTCTGTGGGAATGATTAAACTGTGTTGTTTCCTCTGTGATAATCAGTGTAAAATCATACCTCTTCATTTCTCCAGCTGCTTAGCTGCTCACAGCTACCTCATGCCCACTATGTGTGAGCACACAGTGATGTGCACACACGTCACCCACTCCTGCCCTAGGTCCCAGGGCTATTTTTAGAGTTTGCATTTGCTGGTTTGTTTCCCAGCTGCACAGTCACACACCACACCTCATGAGGAGGGACACCACACACACCACACATATATCCCATACACACATATATATTCCACATACACATATATATATATTCCATATATATGGAATATTCAGGCATTCTGCACAACTGCTATTTTGTCTTTGAAACCTGCCTGCTGCTTCCCCAGAGCTGAGCTCATACACTCCCTCAGCCACATGGATGTGCTTAACGTGACACACCTGCTGGAAGGAGCAGCACGGAAAAAATTTGCTTTTCATGCAGAAAAATGCATCTCACAGAATCACAGGATCAAGTAAGTTGGAAAGGACCTCTGACATTATTGAGCACAACCTATGACTCAACACCACCACATCAGCTAGATTGTGGCACAAAGTGCCACATCCAGTTTCTTCTTAAACACCTCCAGGGATGGTGAATCCACCACCTCCCTGGGCAGCCCATTCCATTTGCTTTGGTTTACTCAGGAGCTGTGTGGTCCCTCTTGGCCAACCTGTATAATCTTGTTTCGTATTAACTGATAATGTGTGGACTGGCAATTATGGCTCATTAGGTGAGGAGTCAGCCTAAATGGCTGTGTTATTTGGTGTTATTTCCTTAAATGAAGCAGAAGTTAACCTGTGTATTGTGTATCCCCTCCTGGCAGGACGAGCCTCCTGCTACCACCCGCTGACGGCAGAGCGGGTCCGATGCTGCAGTTCACAAAGTGAACAAAGACAGCTGGGGCTCGGGGGAGATGCTTTGTGCAGAAGATGAGATCAGGCTCAGACACTGAGCTGCTTGGGGCAATGTATTATTAAATGCTATCTACTGATCCGCTACTTCTGTAGGAGCCGATTAATGACATCCTGCTTTATTATTCCTTATCTTTCATCTTCACCTTGTTTCACAGATGTAGCTGGCAGTACACGGCACTAACCACCGACCCGTGGCACTCATTAGATGGTGGCTGCTCCTCACAAGTGCCATCAGGCATGCAATTCCTGCTCCTGATTCTGCTAACGATGCTGGTTAACACATTGCTGTGTCGCTGTTCAAGCCACCTAGACAACATGGTCTTGTCAGTCTGGAACGAGCTTATCTTTTACTTATCATTTTCTTTGACACCATCCTCTGATAAGCCGAGAGATAAATACATAACAGACTCTGCAATGTATTCCCCTGGCACTAAATTCTTAGCAGTAACACTGTAGTGGGGTTTTAAGTCACGATTGCTTCATTTGACCTGTTTTCTATTTTGTTCGAGTGTTGCAGCTGAAGATCTTAGGGCACATTTAAACAAGAAACATATTCTTGTTTAGCCATTCCCCATACCTCAGGAATGGTTCTGTCTCTGAAGGGCTGTGGGGACTTAATTCCAGCAGCTCAGGGCAGGTACAGGGTACAGGCAAGTCAAGCACATGCAGTTGCTTAAGGTCCTGTTTTTAGGGTATCAAGGGTTTCACCTTGAAAGGTGAAATGAAGCAGGAACACGATGTGAGAGGAGGAATCTATGGCCTGATGTGGGGATCCCATTGACCACAGGGACCTATCAGGGACAAGGCATGCTGCCTTGCCATTATGAAGACTATATTATAATGGCTTTTAAGTCTTTTACCAGCATTGCCTCGTTGCAACACGACCCTTTGGTATCACAGTCAGTCACTGAACCTTCCTCATGCCCAGAAACACCAGTAGCTGGGCCACACATAAAGCAGTGGCATAGGACACATGGCACAGGATTGTGTCCAGATGGCTCTGGAATATCTCCGGTGAAGGAGGCTGCACACCCTCTCTGGACAGTCTGTTCCAGTGCTCAGTCGCTGCACAGGAAAGAAGTTCTTCCTCATGTTCAGAGGGAACTTCCTGGGCTTCAGTTTCTGCCCATGGCCTCTTGTCCCATTGCTGGGCACCCCGAAGCAGAGCCTGGTCCATCCTCTGCCCCCTCCCTGCAGACACTGATGGACATGGATGAGGTCCCCTCTCAGTCTCCTCTTGGGGCTGAACAGCCCCAGCTCCCTCAGCTTTTCCTTATCAGAGATGTTCCAATGCCTTCATCATCTTTGTCACCCTCCATTGGACCTGCTCCAGGAGCTCTTTGTCTCTCTTGTCCTGAAGAGCCCAGAACTGGAGACAGCACTCCTGATGTGCCTCCCCAGGGCTGAGCAGAGGGGCAGGATCACTTCCCTACACCTACTGACAGTGCTCGTCCTAATGCACCCCAGGATACCATTGGCTTTCTCGGCCCCCAGGGCACACTGCTGGCTCACAGAGAGGCTTGTTGTCCAACAGCACCCCCAGGTCCTTCTCTGCAGAGCTGCTTTCCACCAGGTCAGCCCCCAGGGGAAGGTTGTGGACATCACATGGAAGAAATATGCAATTAGTCTGGCTGTGAGTACTGTTCATCTGTGCAGGCACCTCCCTGCAGTGCCAGAGGTTTCCATCTGCGCAGGAGGATTACAGATGTGTGTGTTCAACAGCATGTCTGTGCTAGGTCTTATTACTTTCATTTGAACCACATCTCCCTAGTTTGGAAATTACTTTTGTGGCTTTGTCAAATGTGCTACCAAAGCCAGAACAACATCCACTCATCTGAGTGACTCACTGAAGAGAGTTTGTTTTGGCAAGATCAGTGCATGAAGGATCCATGCTGATATTTTATGCTCTACTGATTATTACAAAATGACAGGTAAACAATTTGCTCCGTCATCTCCCTGGAGATCTAAATTAGGCTTATTGACCTTTATTCCCTGGGTCCTCAGGGGTGAGATGTATGAGGATTGGTTTTTACCTCATTACACTTCTTTTCTCTTATGAGTGATTGAAAAATCAGTTCTTATAGTATGAGTTACAGTGAAAGGGAATAGAAATCACTAAAAGGAAGACATTGAGGGGCTGGAGCAAGTCCAGAGAAGGGCAGTGAAGCTGGGGAAGGGCCTGGAGCACAAATCTGATGAGAAGCAGCTGAGGGACCTGGGAGGGGTCAGCCTGGGAAAAAGAAAGACATTACTGTTCTCTACAACTCCTTGAAAGGAGGCTGTAGCCAGGTAGGGGTCAGGTTTTTCTCCCAGGTAACAAGAGATGGGACAAGAAGAAATGTCCTCAAGTTTTGCCAGGGGAGGTTTAGATTCTACATTAGCGAAAACTTCTTCACAGAAAGGGTGGTCAAGCATTGGAACAGGCTGTCCAGGGAAGTGGTGGAATCACTACCCCTGGAAGTATTAAAAAAATGTGTAACTGTGGTGCTTAGGGATATGGTTTACTGGTGTATCTGGCCATGTTAGGTAAATAGTTGGACTCAATGATGATCTTAGAGGTCTTTTCCAACCTTAATGATTCTATGATTTCTTTATTCATAGTAAAGGACTCTCTCAGGAATGAGGGTAATGGTTCTGCCCATCTCCTTAATGGTAACAACCTATTGCAGAGTATCATCATTCTTATTTGGACCTGTGTTAATTATTTAAGGATGCAGTAAGTCATGTTCCAGCAACCACACCTAAGCCCTGCCATTGCCTAATGTACCAGTCGACACGTCCCCAGCTGAGAGGGCAGGATGCCATGGAGGGGAAAAGCAGTGGAGATGAACAAGAAAAAAAACCAGCCCAAACATCAAGCACTTTGAGTTGTGAAATTGGGCTTTTTACTTAATAGTCATTTTCACACAAGAAGAAATTCCACTGAAATGAGAATGAGTCGGAAATGGGTGCTGAAATTATTCCTTGCCAAAGACTCTGGGACTTCAAATCTTCAAGCAGCTTCCTTACTAAGAGAGGATTGGAACGTGAAACCATTGGAAGGTGAGACTAAAATAATATTTATTCCCACTGTGGAATGCACAGGAGAACACCTTGCCTCCCAAAGGTCACAGAGTGGGGATTCCATGTTATTTATTCTAATTGTTACTTCTTTCTGAAAGTGGGTCTGATGGAAGGTTGTTTACCTGACTTCTGTTTTTGCCTAGGAAATCTTCAGCTCCCCACATGACCTGTTTGTGCTTATGCTGCTAAAGATTTAGGCTCCCTTCAAGACCTAATGCCAATAAAGTCACAAAGTTGGTTGAAATTTAGTCACCTTTTTTTTAATGATGAATTTTTCATGAAGAATGAGTAATGACTGATGCAGCAAAAGAAGATATTACAAAAATAATTTTGGAAGGCACCACTACTTGTTAGTAAAAACACAGTTTCCAAACACAGGTTACAGGTACCTGTATTTATGTTCAGCGCAATCTTATACTGTAAGAGAAACATTCACTTAAATGAACTTAAATTGTGAACCAAACATTGGTTTGGGCTTTGTTTTTTGTTTTCTTTTGTGTTTTTTTTCATGACTGAACATTTTACAGTAGAACATATGTCAGCAAAAGACAGATTCTTAACCAGAATAGTTCTAGTGGAAACTGCTGTTCCCTCCTAATTTCTTTTAAGAACTACGTATTTCAAACAGTCCTGTTTATCTTCTGGTCCTGTTAACAGTACATTAATTTAAAATGTCCATCAAGTTAAACTAGTTGCATGACCAAGCACTATCCATCTATACTGAGAACACATGAAACATATGGAACCACAAAATTTTAAGCAATGCTCACTAGGCAATGTTTTGAGAAAAAAAAGATGAGAAGAGCTAAAAATTAAATATATCTGGCAATCAAATGACAAATTTCAATTGAGATCTCTACTATCTTCTAGACCATTATACAAATAGAATATATACATCCTTCACCAGCTTTTTCTTGTGTGAATCACTGGACTGAAGCTGGTCCTTCTGCATATGTGGGAGAGGCTGGATGGGATCAGTTTTTTGTGAAAGAAGTCACTAAGGGCATGGGTATCCAGGAAGGGAAAAGCTGAGCCTGTTACTTTATTTCGGTTTTGCATTGGCAGGAACCAGAGTGATGAACTTGACAAAGCTCTGGGTACTTCCAGGAGACTTTGCCAAGGGAGTAGGAAAACATCTTCAAACTTTCAAGACTTGGCTGAAAATAAATTGAAACACAAAATTAATCATGAATGGGAAATGAAGACCTGCAGCATTTCCTTTCAGAATAATTTTTCATCAACATTTATTTTCTCTGTTTTTTCCTTGTTGTTGTGATTTACTCCACAGCAACATCTGAACTCGCACAACCAAAATTCTTAGTTCCCTCAAGGAGATTTCTCACTGAACCAGCAAGGTGTTTTGAAGTTTTCATCCTTTATGCTATAGGCCATGGTGAGGATTTGGTTAATTCTATAACAGAAGATTGAAATTAAACCTTGCACTGTGATGCTCAGCCCATAAGTTTTGATTTTCCATTAGAATTCTAAAAACTCAGGTCTACTACTTGCCCTTATCAAGTGTGTTGCTACTGCCACCTGATCAGCCACTCTTGTTCAGAGGAAGAAGAAGAAAATATAAAGAAGTCACCTTCTTCCCTGGCATTTCCTAGAGGCAAGGGTGGGAATTGTCTCTCCTGGGCATGGAAAAGCATATGGATTGCTGCTGGAAATCTGGAGCTCACACTTCTATGCTGTTGTTGGTATAAATGTATCTGTGACCTCACTTGCAGACCACGACTCTTCTTATGATGAAAAGTGTTCATGAGAGTTTCCACACGGTAAAATGTGATTTAAGCATGGTAAAATGTATTTAAGCAAGTAATTTCAAAAAAATTCAATTTGTTGTTGTTGTTGTTGAGGTTTTCTTGGGGGAGTGTTTTCTGTCTTTTTTTTTTTTTTTTTTTTTTTTTTTAAAGCATCAGCTTTACCCAAGTCACACTTGAAATACTTAGAACTTACTGCACAATCCATCCTCACAGGCATTAGGGCAATCCCCACAGGGCTCTCCTTCCTTGTAGGGTGTCTTCATGGAACTTAGTAGATTCCCCCTAAACATCAACATTACCAACATAAGCTTTGAAGACACCATACAATATCTGAGAAAAAAAAATTAATTATAAAGGTGTTTATGTATATTAATTTACACTCAGTCAATTTTTATAAATGTATTAAGTTTGTCTGGAAGGGTTTTGGTAGTGGGCAGGGAGGGTGAGGGGGAGAGAATTTGCAGGACTGGCTTTTGTGAGAAGACACCAGAAGCTGCCCCTGTTTCAGACAGGGCCAGTGCTGGCCAGATCCTGGTTCAGGTTGGACCTGCTGCTGCTCAAGGCTGAGCCCACCAGTGATGGCAGAGCCTCTGTGATGACACATTTAGGGAAGGGTAAAAACTCCTGTGCAGAAGAAAGGAGTGAGAATAGGAGAGAAATAACTCTGCAGACACCCAGGTCAGTGAAGGAGGAGGGGCAGGAGGTGCTCCAGGTGCTGGAGCTGAAATTCCCCTGCAGCCAGTGGCGCAGCCCATGGTGAGACAGCTGTGCCCCTGCAGCTCATGAGGGTCCACAGGGGATCAGAAATCCACCTGCAGCTCACAGAGCATCCCACGCTGGGGCAGGAGGATGCTGGAAGGAGGCTGTGGTCCCGTGGGAAGCCTCTGCTGGAGCAGGGCCCTGGAAGGACCTGTAACCCTACGGGAGACCCACACTGCAGCAGTCCATTCCTGGAGAACTTCACCCCATGGAAGGAACCCATGGAGCAGTTTATGAAGAACTGCAGCCCGTGGGAAGGACCACACTGAAGTTTATGGAGGACTGTCTCCCACGGGAAGGACCCCACACTGGAGCATGAGGAGGAAGGAGTTGCAGAGGCAGCTTGTGATGAACTGACCAGAGTCCCCATTCCCATCCCAGTGTGCTGCTGAGGGGCAGGAGGTGGAGAAAATCAGGAGTGAATTTGAGCTTGGGAAGAAGGGAGGGGTGGGTGGAAGGTGTTTTTAGATTTGGGTTTATTTCTTATTATCCTGTTCTGATTTGATTGGTAAGAAATTATTTTCCCAAAGCCAAGCCAGTTTTTCCCATGATGGTGACGAGTGATCAATCCTGCCCTTATCTTGATCCATGAACTTTTTGTCATATTTTTAATTCCTTCGTCCTGTTGAGGAGAAGAATCATGGAGGGGTGGACTACTGGTGGTCTGTCAAGGTCAACCCACCACAAGCTATTGCACTGTGAAAGTGGAAATTAATTTTAGGCAGCATATGAAATAATCACTCTGCCTTAAAATTCCCACTAAGATTTATTTGGTATTAATTATAGTTTTTACTGTACTGTACATATTGATCTACCTTTCCTAACCAAGATTTCAAGTAGAATGTCAAAAATACTTTTTTCTGATTTATTGCTATGAACATTGGGATTTTTAGGCAAATGAAATTTAATTTGAAAATGAATGTCTCTTTTAACTGTTTTATGCTTTTGCTTGTTTGACAAGTCTCTTGATGAGTATCTTTTATATTGATGAGTGTCTTCATATTCCTAATACACTCTTCAAACCTCTTCCTCAACTATAAGTGATGTGCCTTATTACAAATCTCACCATCTCCCAACTAATTCTGATAATGTAATAAGAAGTTCCAAAATCAGAATCAATACGTACATGGGGCAGTACTGGCAGACATAAAAGTATTTAAATCTGCTGTTGCTACAGGAAGCGAGACCACATCCAATTTTATAGGAATTGTGCCAAACCATCTGTAGGTATAAGAATAAAAATCATAGAAGGATGATTTACACATTTGAAAATCATTTAAATGCAATATACTTTACAGAAATGTTTGCAATGAAGTTAAGCCACTTATTTGCCCTTTATATTAAAATTTGAATCCCACCTTTCTGGAAACCTGCTTTCACCCCTATTCAACCAAAGAATTTTGAGGATATAATGATATTTTATCATATGTATATATAAAATCTCTGAGTTAAAATGTCTCCATTATGCATGTTTTCATTCAGTGAAAACTATTAATGCAGGAACAGGAATCATTATGTGAAATTTTCTTTCCTGTGTTTTGTGCAGGTGAACAAAAGGAGGGTATGATAAGCTGTTGTCTAGCTAGAAACTCTCTGTGTCAAAAGAACTTTGTAGACCTATTTATATTTTGTTGCTGATACTTTAATAACCCTGTTTTTCTAGTGTCTGGACAATTTTTGTATGTTAAACAAACAAGTTGTTTCTTCCTGAAGTCTTGAAATACCATTATCTTTACTCTTTATTCCATAAGACACTTAGCCTATTATTTTCATTTTAATTTTCTTAGTTTGAAAGTTTCCATCTTGTTTTGTCAGAATAACTCTTTAATTCTCTATTGTACTTACTTCCTTTAAAAATGAGAGGGCAACAGTTGCTTAGCTAACATGTACGTATTTATTTATTCAGCCTGAAATATATATTTATAAATAAAAATGCTTCTACCTGAGTGTAATGGCCAATCATAGCACCTCTTGTTTTTGCTCCAGTTCCATATTTGAAATTTTTCCCCTCATCATACCAAGTCTGAAGAACATCTGACCATGAGAATGGGGAGGTTGACATGAAGAGGTTTTCACCACACAATACATCTGAAAAGAGAAACGTCTCGAGAAAGGCATGAAGGATACACATGTGAGGAAAAAAAAACCCACAAACCCCACAAAAGGTGGGATGATTTTCACAGAAATTCTCATTCCAGATGGAGCAGCAGGATGTTGTTTTTTTTTTCCAGTTCTGTGACATCATTTGTTAAAACAGAGGTGGTCACTTGACCAGTTTGCAGCACGGCCAGCCTGTCTGTCTGGTAGTTTGGTTGTTGACAGACCTTCTACACGACTGCAGATACACCTGCACGTGTGCACCACAGGTTCATGACTAATTTTGTTATTTGGAAGTTACCAATCCCGTCATTATTCAGGTCACAGCCCAGTAATTTTGGGAAAATCCCAGTAATCCAAAGTTAACTCCCGGCACACAAGAAGGTGTCTACACTGTCTTGACCTACTATTTAGGTCCAAACTTACTGCATTAGTTCTCCTCTGGGGTTCACCTTAACAAAAAACCTGACAATTTGGGTTTTAGGCAAAAAGAATGGACAGGACTGTCCAAATCTTACATGTGACACGGACAGAAGTCAGTCAACACCGCACTGGGCACTGACTATTGTTAACATAATATGGCTGTAACTTCAATATCCAAAGACTGAAGTGCTAATCTGAACCTCAAAGACACTTAAAGGCTGCAAGTTGCCTGGGGACTTGTCTTGTCTTAGAAAGTGTACTTAGCACCAGCAGCCAATTTTGGATCTTCAGCCCTTGCCCCTTCCTTTCCCAATATTTTGAGTCAGCACATATAAAGTGGTTCCTGTCCTGAATTTGGTTTAGATTCTCTTCTTTCTGATGGATAATTTGGGAGAATATGCTTTATCTCTATGATTTTTTTTTCATCTGCTTTAGAAAATGGGATATACCTACGTAAAACTGATGCAACTGGGATGAGAATGGGATTGAATTTTTCTCACTTGCTGGACAGATTTATACCTAGAAATTTCCCTTTGTCCCATGACCAACAAATTCTAAATATTATATGAATTTTATCTCAAAAAAAAAACCCCAACAAAACCAAAAGTGATCACATCAATAACATATGTGAAGTTATTCAGTTACTCTTGTGCTTACCTGTTCTCCTCAGATTAGGAGGACTGTGACTTAAAGTGCATTGATTGGCCCATTTTTGGGCATTCTGTGCAGCCAGAGGACACCATTCCTTAATGAAAGAATAAAATACCGGTCATTCAGACACATGCCAATTAATAACCCCTGATAAGGGAACAACATTTGGAAACTACATTTCAAATCAGAAAAAAAATAAAATATAAAATCCTTTTCATCCCCATTTTTGGGGGGAAGAGATGGGTAGGAAAAAAGTTACTATGCACTCAGGGAATAGAAACTGCAAAGACTGATGAAGGATGTATCCAAAAGAAATTCATAATGCCAGGGATCCTTCTTCTTCTTTTCATTTTCCTCCAAAACAAAGAGACATTATTGTTCATATAACACAAGGTTTTTCAGAGTTTTTTTTTCCCATCTGCCCAGCTTTATGTTTCTCTTGGTGCTGGCCGTGCTCAATCCTGGTGAAAGGTCTAGAGAATGAATTTGTGGCTAAACAAAATAATGTAACCTGCATACAGTCTTGTACCTCTCATAGAGTCCACTACTCATTACAAACAGATTTACAGCACACAGCTTACCATCTTCCTCATGTTGCTGGCAGTTGGTTTTACTCCTTTCCTTAGGGCATTATGTCTGTCAACAATCAGCTTTTGCTGATCTGCTCTGCTGGTTGACAGAGCATCGACACCTTCAGGTTCCTAAATGGAAAGAACATGTTATATTTCTGTTTTATTTGAATGTAACTAAATCCTGTATCCTTTCTAAGAAATATTAAAATATCAAAATAATTGCACTTCCATGTGGAGCACCATGACAGTGGTTCCACAGCATAAAGCTTATCAATAACAACACCGATTCCTGTATTTTATCTTCCAACCCTCTATGGAGGACTGAGATGTTCTGGAATGCCTCTTGTGCCTGTACACTCTTAAATCTGGGCAACAAAATCAGGCTTACTTACTATTATTATAATTTCCTACATGAGGTTGTGAGGAAACAGGATCTAAAAATCATCTGAAGACATGAATGTGGTTATAATGGAGTCCCCTTCTTCTGCATTTTATACCATGCCTATCAAATTTTTTTTAATTATTTTTTTATTGAAGGAACCTGTTTAGTCATGGGATCATCACAGACCTCTTGTGGTACCTCACCAGCACATCCTACCGAGCAGAAAATAAATGCCTATACTTTCATGCCACAGATTTTGTTGCAATTCTGCCATAACTGATAGCATTTCTCAAACTTTTCATGTGTTCCCTAATTAAAAAAGAGCCATGTGAAGAACTCAGTCTCTTCTGTACATCCATTCTCAACTAGTCTTCTTGACTGCAGCTTGGAGAGCAGAAATTGAAGAATTAGAGGGAAAAGTAATCAAAGAAAAGTAATCAAGGCCTCAGTCATAATGATTCTGAAGCAGAAACAGTAAACCATAGACTTCAGTCCAAGTATGGGTTGGGAGGAATCACTCTCTGTGTGCATTCAGTATCTTAATTTAGCTGTTTCAAGGAAATCAGGGATAAATGATGAGAGGATGGATCTTTGAGCAAAGGGAGAGGCGCATGCAGGGACCTGTAGGATGAGGAAGGAAGTTGGGTAAGTGCTGTCTGCAAACCTGTGGGGAACTAATGGGAAGCAGGCTGGATCTTTGAGAGAACCTGATTCCTGGATCTGTGTATGGAAACTTCTAGAAAATGTAGTTATCTCTGATCTAATTCACAAGGAACAGTGAATCTTTAGATGGTTTATTGTGCAAGTGTGCATCCAATTGACTGCTTTGAATGGAAGCAGACTTCAAGGATTAAAGTTTTCCAGACTCTTTATGCATGGGATTGGTGTGCACAGGAAAAGCCATATTCAATCAGAACACAAGTGCCGCAGGGCCCAACCAAATTTTCTGAGTACAAAGTGTGGATCCTACCTGTGCAGTGGATGGAGGCAGTACAGCTGTGAGACACAGGAACACCACTGGCAGAATCATCTCTGAAAGGGAGAGAGTGAGGATTTAATTTATTTGTATGTAGCTTTCATTTCTCTGATACTTAATGCATCTTTTCCCAGTGTATTTCCTGTCTTTTGCCCAAGTAGCAAGGTAATATTTTTTTTTTTTTAATTTTGTTTCCTCCTCTCCTCCTCCAATTTTAGAAGTAAAATAATAAAATTAGTTCTCACTCATTTCCAAATTTCTATGAATCAACTGCTTTGGATATCTCATACTTCCTGCTGTCATCCTGGCTTAATATCTCCACCTGAATTCAGAGGTATTTGTGCTTCCCTTTCTATAAGAAACCTTCTGCCCATTGCCAAACTGGAATGGGATAGGACGCTGCTTTTAGCTTGTTTCTATGTCTAGGCTAGTCTGAAAATTTCCCTGCTCCTGTTTGTCTGCTTTGACTGGAGTACATTGGTTGAAATGGGAATTAGGCACTGATCCTTGTGCAGATCCAGGAGCCAGGATTCAAACCCTGAAACTCAGTGAGCAGCACTGTGAAAGCCTTGCATGTGAGCTGGGGCAGAACTGGCTGGGCCAGCAATGGATCAGGGAAAGACCTGTTTCAGAAAGCTTTTTTTGTTTTTTATCTGCTTAAAGACAACTCTTGATTATATTACAGGTAGTGCAGAATGACAACAGAAATCAGAGCCTTCTCTAACCATGTGATTCTGGGGGATGTGATTTGCAGGGCCAGGAGCTGGACTTTGATGACCCTTGTTGGTCCCTTTACACTCAGGATATTCTACAAATATATGATTCTAATTGAGGAAGCATCCACCAGAACCTGGACTCCAAGTCTCCACTTGCTTTAGAGGCTCAAAGCACCACACCAGTGACCCACTCCAGTGACCCAGCAGATCACTGCAGACTTCAGGTATCTGCAATCAGTCATACAAGTTACGTTCAGCTTGTTTCTGTTACCTTGGGCAGGCAAGCAGATGACCAGAGTGGAATTTACTCATTTTGGCACTTTTCCCCAGCCTCCCACCCAAGGGAATTTATGGGCATGTTACCACAGAGATATATTATTAGCTAAATTTATTTGGTTTTGAGCAGCTGCTGGTTTTGGTTTTTAAGTTATTCTTGGGGGAAGGCCAGTAGGGTTTGCTGATCTTTTCATGTTCAGCAAAGCCCCTTTCCCTTGAGGCAACCAGTTCATATAAAACACTAGGTGCCCTGGAGAACACTGGTATTTGAGGAGAACATGTGGGAAAGAAAAACTGCACTTTTCCAACTGATACAGCAAAGTCCCTGCTCCTCACCAGCTTCCTTACCTGGCACTGGAGGTGACCCACAGTCCCCAGCCTGGAGGCAGAGATGCTGCTCCAGCTCTGCTAAACAGCAAAGCCCTTTGAAGTGGACTTTGACTATGGGCAGCTGCAGCTCAGAGGCTAAAAAACTGGACAGACTGGGCACATCTGTTCAATTAAACTCTCACAGCCTTCAAAATAAAGTGGCTTATTCCAAACACCTGTCCTTAAGAAAATATCTGGTTGATCCAGGGGAAAATATACTGATAATTAAGAGTATAAGTCATTGATTTCCTGTTCTTGGTGCTGCTTTATGTTCTATGCTTGCTTTGAGTTCTGACATCACCTGTGCCTCCTTTAAATGCTTTAGGATCACAGAATTTTTTCTTATTAAATTTTCTAACACTTATTTCCCAGAGCCATTCCAAAACTATCCAGTGTATCTGACCTAGGTGTTTAGCAACAAAAGATTATACTCCCAATATCATGACAAAATTATTATTTTCACCTAATTTCTAACTAGAAATTAAGTAGAGGTGGGGGTTATTTTTAGCTGTACTCAAGTTACAAGCAAAAATATGTCCTTTCAGTGCAAAATATGATGATATGCAAATAGAAACAACCCTTTTTGCATGTAAAACACATTTTAAAGGGAAAATAAGTCTTCACTGAAATTCTGAAGCTTTCTGTTTAGTAAAGCTAACGTAGAGACATAGGCAAAGTATTCATTCACTGTAATATTTTCTAGTAATTAACTTACAATTAAATACAATTGGTAATTTAATACATGAATCAAGTTTTAAAATGCCATTGGAATGTTTTTTAAGACCCAGTGGGTTTCCCACTCCAAGATATTAACATACTTTTGGCAATCCCACTGATTTCAACCAAATGCTTACAGTTTATGAGATGTAAATTTAATTGCTCTGCATTAATTTCTAGGCATTGGTCCTAAAATCAGTCTCTCTCTCCCCCTCCCCTGTTCCCCCTCAATCAAACATAAATCAGGACATGTGCCAAGTCTTACTGACTTTCCTGCAAATCCATCTGTATACCAGGATCTGCCACTGAAAGATGGTGCTTTAACATCCCTAGTTTGTATCAATTTGGCAAACTTGTGTGAATGTGTTTTTTCCATCTCTCCTTCTAAAAAAAAAAAAAATTAAAAAAAAATAAAAAGGTGTGTCCTAAATCATGCATTGAATTTAATATCCATTACAAAAGAACATCCCCATTATTTTTTTATTGTCCTTGAAAAAGACCTGGAACGTAGTTTCTGGCATTCTACTTGTACAGCATTATTGCACAAAGTCTTACTTAGCAGCCACCTTGCACAAGAGGAGTAAATTAAACATGGTGGTAATTTCATCACTCTGAAAATAGGTGATGATAGTAACATATACCAATAAAATATACTGAGCTCAATGTATATCCCATTCAGTATGTTTGACTGTCTCTCTGTCCCTTTCTCTATGTACATATAATTTGCCAAGATACTCTTTCTTGCACACAGGTGTCTTTTCATCTGTCATTTTTGATTGTTCATCAATTTTCTCCCCCCTTTTTTCCAGCTTTTGTTGCATGGTTGCCTATGTAATCCTTATTTTTCGCTGAATAAAATCCTCTTTCTGAGACTGCCCTAAATTGTTCAAGAAGTCTTCTGACAATAGGTTGTATTTTAATACATGAAAAAAAAAATTACAATACTTAAAGCCAACAAATCAATGTAAATCCTACCTTTTGCTTCCAAGAAGATCAGGAATATCTTCTTTCTTTCTTCAGGTCGTTGTGGCAGTGACCAGACTTCTTCCCTGGAGGGTGATTTATAGCTCTTCTGTTTCCTGATAGGACAAGGTGACTCAACGTCACAGGTATTACAAAATTGAAGTAATGACCAGAGAGAACAGTGTATTTTTCAAGGGCAAATTCACCCAAAAACGAGGCTGTTTGCTTTTGTTCCATTTTTATTTCCTCTTCCTGTACTGGAAGAGATGGAATACTCTGAATTGAGTTTTGGGCGTTTTACTCTTTTTATGTGAAATTTACAGTCAAAGGGAATGTGGTACAAAGCTCTCTGCTAATGATTGACATGTCCAGTTGTAGTAGCACTTGATCCTAATCTCCAGCCATGCCAGTAAACTCAGGTGGCTACTGAGGTGTCTGCAGACTGACACTGTTGTAATCAAAATGCAATCTTGCCTGTTGATTTTTCCATGGGGGTTTAAAAAATCTTGGGCCAAGTTCCTGTTCATGCTGTGGCTTCTTTACATCCTTCTTATAATGTAAAAGTCAAAAAAGGAGGCAAGGATATTTCTGTTGTTTATACTTTCCCCCAATATTGGATAAAGATTAAAAGATTAATGTGTGCACTAACATTAAAACACTTATTTGTTTTGTCATTTCTGGGTACATTTGGTGAGAAACATTGCCATGGGTGGAAAGATTGCCAGGTCAGAAGGGATTTGTGTGCATATTGAGTGCTTCTGTCCACATTCAATCTCACGTAATTGCTGACCAAATCAGTTGTCATTGCCTGCTTTTGTATCAAATATTGTTATTTTTCTGATTAAATTCAGGTCTTCTCTCTTCTTTGTCATGCATCTCCTACTCTAGTCCCTTGTGAAGCTTTCAGAACAGACCTTCACTTTGCAGCACCTGGGAAACCTGGGAACATCTACCAGATGAAATGGTAAAGGTGCGATTTGTTGGTTCGTAATTACACGGAAAGGAACACTCCATCAGCAAGTTTGGGGTTGGAACCAAATTGCAGGGAGCAGTCTGTATGCTGGACCACAAGGCTGTCATTCAGATGAATCTCAAACCCTGAAACAGTGATTTGATCAGGAAAAGATCTGAAAATAAACAGCTGGGAGAGAGCAAGTGTCGAGGGAGCAGCTGTAGTAAAAACACTGAGAGATTGGACTTGTGGATCATAGGATGATTTAGGTTGTGAGGGATCTTTAGGATTATCCAGTTCCAAACCTCCTGCCACGGGCAGGGATGATCTCAGAGGTCTTTTCCAACCTAAATGATTCTATGACTCCAGGACAAGTTGCATAGAGTCATCAGTGCTCCCTTGCAACAGTGAGGGCACTGCTTTAGTCACCACACAGTGCAAGTACTAAAAATAGTGATTGTACCCACTTTTTCAGCAACTTAAAAACTTTGTCAGGACTACTGAATCCAGTTTTGGAGACCCCAGTGCAAGCAAGACTTTATTAAACTGGAGTAAGAGCAGCAAACAGCCACTGTGTTGGAAAGGGGAAAGGCAGGGATTGACTCTTTTACAACACAGACACGAGGTTGAACACGGACCAGATGAGCTTCAGAGATCCTGCACAACCAAAGCTATTCTGAGGTTGTGTTGTTTTTATATTGTTGACACTGGAGAGGCACAAAATGAGATTTGTATTATTTTACTTGTTGACAGATATGACAGTTTAATTAATTACAAGGGGAAGCTCTAATTGCTACATGAGGAAACAATTGTTAGTAGCATAATTGTTATAACCATTACTAATGGAAAGATTATATGCAGGTGATCGGTGAACATTGGATCATAAGGTAAAGACTAAATCCTATTATGTTTGTCATTCATCTCTCTGCCTAATATACACTGAAACCCTGTGAATCAACTCTCCATTCAAGTGTCAGAGCTGTTTGTAAACCCAAGTGAATGATTCAGAACAACATCCTGTCTGGTTTCTGTAAACAGAGGTTCTGCCATGACTCTTCAAAAACTGTTCCTATAGTATATTTTCACAGAATCACAGAACATCTCAGGTTGGAAAGGACCTCGAAAGATCACCTGGTCCAGCCTTCCATAGGAATGGGAGCAGGAGTCTTCCTGCTCAAAACTCTGTAATTGCTCAGTGCTGAGTCCACTTGGGTTTTGAATGTCTCCAAAGACGGAGACTCCACAATCTCGCTGGGTAATCTGTTCCAGTTCTTGATTATCCTCACTGTAAAGAAGTTTTTTCTCAAGTTTAGCCTTTCAGTGGTAGGTAACCTCCAGGTTCATCTTACTTAGGTGCCAACCTTGGGTGACATCACTGGTCACTGAATAAAGCAGACACCTGAATTAGAGATGTCAAAACATTTGAGAGATGTATTTCACCCTCATAACCACACAATCCCTATCTGTTCATCACTCCTGCATTATAAATGGGGAGAGCTGTCTCATTTTCTGTCCACTGCAAGCTGAAAGCACAAATGCTCATCTGGAGTTTCATGACTGGTACACAAATGGAACAGTCAATAAATGTATTGTTCTTAAAGGCCTTCTTTGGCAGTTTTTCCACTGGTATTTGAGGTATAATCAGCCACATTCTCTTCTCATGTTCCATATGATGAAAATGTTCTCATTGATTCGAGCATACAATCTTTTTTTACTAGCCTAAACAAAAGTGTGCTCTTTCCAACGTATCTGCATTTATCTCAGGGAGGTAATTCCTCTGTGAACAGTGCAACCTCAGACCACATGCTTGATGAGTACTTTGAATCCATTTCAGAGATTCCAAACTATATTAATAATCCCAAGAGAAACATAATGCCTTGGCTTTTATTTCTACCTCACTTTTATGTTTCCCAGGGCTTTAATTTTACAAGTAAACTGGTGGAAACACGGTGAAATTAAGAAAAAACTTTGGAAAACAGCAGCCTGGAGCCTCCATTGTGTGTCACTGGGACAGACTGACTGCAAAGTCAACCACTGGAGCACGGTGCTTCCATCTTGAAGACGGTGCTGGTTCTTTCAGAAGTCAATGGCTCTTTCTTCCCTCTCCATCATCCCCAACTTCTACTCTGAGGGCAGAAAACCCAGGCCCTTCTTCACAGAGCCAGTAACTCCAAGCAACATGACCTCAAATAAGGTTAATTTTTTAGTAATTTCAGACTTCTGCCATGGCAAATGCATTTGGCAACAGTGCTTTTATTTAGAAGGATTCTGTTTCAAGGATCTACTCGACCAGGCAGTCACAAGAGAAATGCAGCTAAAAATGAAATTAAATTTGCATAATTTATCTGAAAGAAGTGTTTCTGTGTTTAGGGTGAGATGTTGTTTGCCACTATTTTAGCACTATAGCAAGGTTGTATAACAACATCCTTATACCATAGCAAGCTTTCCTATAAGGCCTTATCCTTGGAAGAGTTAATTCCCAATATGCCTGCTGTTATCAATGCTGATTTTAAAAGGTCAGGAAGAAAATGTGAGATGTCATGGAAAGGGAACGTTTGTGATAAGAATTTTGTGCCTGGAAAAAAATGATAGAGCACAAGCATTCTGTGGAATTTTTATAAATAACTTATATATATTTCATAGCCTTTGTTGAACTTGGATCATTGAAGGAAAGAGTACGCCCATGGCAAAGTTCCAAAATTCAGTTTCATCATTGATTTCTGCACTGGACTAGTGGAACATTAGTTTCTCTTCTTCCCAATGGGATTTTTAAGGTACAGCCTAGTTTTTAGCCTGATCAGACTCTGAGGTTGTCTAAAGCAAGAGTCCATTACAGAAACAGCAGTGTGTTTAAGACTAGCAATGCACGTTATAAAGAAATAGACTTGAATCAAAAAATTAAAGAAAATCCTCTATTAAGGAAAATTTTGTTGCCAAAATATATTTTCCTTTTTCCCATATCTCTGTATGTGTTTATTTATCTCTCAGTGACTCAGAATAGAGACTAAAATCTGCTGGCCAAGGAGATTTCTGCAAATCCATTTTGCTCCAGCATCTGGAGTTTGCTGGGCACTGCACATCAGAGCAACTCTTCAGGTCTGAAGGCTGACACAGGACAATTTGGTAGGACATTCAGTCATTATTTCACCATCTGTGTTGGTGCACATGTTATCACATGAAAGGACCTGAGAGCTGAAGTGTCACATCTCTTATGGCCAAAGCCAGGGTGTCCACTCAAACATGAATCCCAATATCTTTTTTACTCTTTAGTATATCCCTCATGAATATGTAGAAGAAAGAAAGGGCTGCAAGAGCCAAAAGAGCCCTTGTGAACTTTTTAAACATGTCTATGAATGCACTTAGGTTCTCCTTCATGGTACAGCAAGTTTACAACTTGTGACCTGTCACAGAAAGGAAAAAGACCCAAATCCTTTTGAACTGCCTCCCACAAAAAGGCCTTGACATGATGCCATGCACAGGAAATGTTCAAGCACAAACTTTCCAGAGTCAGAGAGCTTAATAATTATTTACTTCCAGTTTTAGTGAGAAACCCCAAATATTTAGGAGTAATTTCCATTTCTTCCACAGTTTGAAAAATGTCCTGCTATCAAGTATCAGGACATGATTCCAAATGGCTTCTGAAGTAGTATTGTCTACATCATCACACTAAACTCTATGTACACAAAGATAATAGTTGAATATTTTTTATCAGGTGTTTTATGTTAATAGACATACACACTACAAGAAACTTTATCTATCAACCTACACGTCTGTAGAACTGCTGTGTCAAAACATTACAAGAAACAAATATAGATAATTCTACCAAGTTGTGCATTTTGATTTTTTTGAGAAGTAAGTATATGCAATCTACACAACATTATAGCTGTGGTTGTCTCCTGCATTAGTAGTTTATAGAGTCACATCCCCTTTGAATTCACTTAAAAATAAGATTTACCAGGAAAGATGATAGAGGGTTCTGGAGAAAGGAATATTGTGAAGATCATTAAGACCACATTCTAAAAGTCATTTATTTACCTGAAATTTTAATAACCTAATTTAAATAACCACAAGCACCTGTATTTGGGCAAGACTCCTTTCACAGACCTTAGAAATTAACCGGCACCTTTCATGTTTCACTTCATCCTGAGGTTGACATCGAAACAAAATCATGTGGTCCCAGAAATACCTGTTTATTTTATGATTCTTGAGTGGCCATATGAAAGTTTCATATATTCTTAATTATGCCTTTTTGTTTCCATTATTTTTATTTAACTAACTAATGAAAGAGATACTAAAAGTTTGCTTTGTTAGGCTAAACATGTGTAACAGAAGCTGAGGGAATTCAGTGTAGGAAGGGAATAGCCTATTCAAAGCTGATAAACATTTCTGGAAAGTTAGTATTTTCTGTTCTTCTCTTCATGGAGAAAATCTGTAGCTTCTCTTTCGTTTGTGTGCACTTTCCTCTGGTTTCTCAGAAGGCTGAGGAAAGACACACTTGTGAAGATAGACCAAAAAAAGGTAGAATTCAGTCAGAGTTAAAGGGGAGAGAATACTAAAAGGTAAACTGTGGAAGGGAAAGTGAACTCTGATTTTAGATGAAGGATAAATTTGTAGATATTAACAGGGGATTTTTGGTGCTCATCAGAAAGAATATAAGAAGGACAAGAGGAGAGGAAGGGAAGTGAAGAAGTTCAGTATTGTCAGGAGGAAACTCAGATTATTATCCCTGTGGTGAGAATTCCCCAAGGATTTAAAAAATTTCAGTGGTAAAGATATTTCTGGAATTTGATAACCATCAATGAATGTGTCCACCCAAGTTATCTCAGAAAATGGGAAGTAATGTTAATTGCAGGATGAGATAAGAGGAAACAAGAGGAAAAGACTTGCTTGTCAAATGCAGGAAGGTTGTGGCTCAGTCACAAATGGAACTCCTGTACACAAGCCCTTCCTTTCATCTGCTCTTAAAACAAATGTCATTAGAGGAATACGTGTGATGCAGATCTTAACCCATATGTTGTTCATCCACCAGAAGGGGCTAAGCATCCTCTGTGAGTATGTCCTTAATATTAGGTGCAGGGAAAGCTGAACAAGCTTGGATTATTTGCCAAAATTATCGAATCACGGAACTGTTAAGGTTGAAAAAGACCTCTAAGATCATCAAGTCCAACCATTATTTCAGCACTGCCAAGCCCATCACTAAACCATATCCCCAGGTGACACATCTACACATCTTTTAAATCCCTGTTAAAAGCCAGTTCCAATGCCTGACCACCCTTTCAGTGAAGAAGTTTATTCCTAATATCCAATCTAAACCTCCCCTGGCACATCTTGAGGCCATGTGGTTTTGTCCTGTTGCTTGTTGCTTGGGATTAAGAGACCAACTCCCAGCTGGCTGGAAAGGAAGGAACAAATGTCTCCAATTCCCAGAGCCATGTGCACTGCCTGGGAATGAGGGTTATGTGCCTTGGATCACACACCAGACTGCTCTGTGCCGCTCTGTGCCATCACTGGCTGACACTTGCTGCTCTGTGATATTTGGGTGACAACTTGCAAGGTGGGTTTTCCAAATGCTCAGGGAAGTTGGAAGTACAGACATGTAGGGGAGGTTTTTGTTGCTGAAACAGGGACGTCTGATGCCAATTTTGCTGCAGCATATTTGAGACATATGCACGGGACTAACAGGTATCACACAGCCCTTGTCAGAGACTCCCCTTCTGGAGTGTCAGATGGAGCCTAGGTAGGACACCCTGCAGCACTTAAAATAGCACTAAGTGTCTATATTTAGGCAAATGAATCACATGCCTATTGCTTCACACATAATGAGTCAACTCGCCTGGCCTTAGCTGTGCTTCCAAACTCTGGGGATTTACCAGAATTTGTCTGTCAGTTGTTTCCTTTTTGTGTTTGAGTATGTCCAGGAACTTCTTGTTCTGGTGTTTTTGCCTGACTTCCTCTTTGTTGGGATGCATGATGCTAAATCCCCAAGTCTGGGCAGCTGGGTAGAGTCCTCTGTCTGATTCAGCCACTTTCCTTCAAATGTTAATTTAATTTACTCAGCTTCAGAGCCTGGCACTGTCTCGAGATGCTGTAAAATATTATGCCTTAAGATTAGCTACTGCTTCAGGAAGTTTGAGCTTCCCACTGATGATTTGTCAGATCTGATAACCCTTGGAGGAGGTCTCAGGTCTTTGAGGGCATCTTAGTCAACAATAGCTCAGCTCAGGGAGAGAAACGGACACAGTTCTGTAAAGGATAGCCATTTAGTCCACTTAAGGACTCAATGAAGATAAATTTCAGACATTTATATCAAATTTATATTTGACATGTCTTTATCCAACCTTAGAAAAGGGCGAACCACCCACTTCAGGTGTCTATATTTCTCCAGTGACTAGGAATGAGCTTATGGAAGGATTTAAGTTCACACACCTAATTGTAGGTGTCTGCACTTGACCAGCATGTCCTGACTCTTGTAAGATCTGGCAGTAAAACTGAGTTATTTACAGGCATCCAGAGGCATTAGGAATACCTTTGAATATTAGAGATACTCATGTGGGCCATGTTGTTTGTTTAGATTTAAAGGTTACACTAAAAGAGACCTTCAGCCTAGTGGATCTAAAATATCCCTCTCAGAATCAAAAATAAATCAAGGTGTTTCTTGTGTCACTTGTGTACTCCAGCCCAGATCCTCAGCTTGGTGAGATCTTGAACAAAGAAGGCTTTTCAGGACCTGATCTCAGACTACATCCAGCTGGGATGCTTCCTTTGCTTTCCCTGAATACTGCGTTGTGTTTACAGGCAGAATTCAGCTGGTGCTGTAGGAGAAGACAACAGTCTTTTGTTATGGCACAGAATCCAGAGAGGATATTTCACTTGGAGCACATTAGATAAACACTGATTTCACTGCAATGAACCTTAGACTTATGTGGTGTGATGACATCATGCTGACAGCATGATCCAGGTTGGATGGGGCTTGGAGCAACGTGGTCTAGTGGAAGGAGTCCTTGGCCATGGCAGGAGCTTGGAACTAATGGTCTTTATGGTCCTTTCCAACCCAAACCATTCTATATTCAATGATTAATGGAAGCAACTTTCAAAGTGAAGATCTCCTCCAGAAAATACTGCCACAGATGGGTTCTGGGTGCAGAATGAAGATGCTCCTGCATTTTGAGTTTAGATCTTATGTGTTTGATTTTAATAAAACAGACAAACAAAAAAATGTGCTGTGGGATGACCCTGCTTGAGACAGGGAGGTTGGACCAGATGACCCGTTGTGATCCTTTCCAACCTGACCCATTCTATGATTCCGTGGTCCTGTGAAAACTGTAAAGTATTCCTTCTTTGTTTGCAAGATCTCAGACTTATATAGAAGCACTTTCTCCCTGTGGTATTTTGTTTTGTTGGTTTGGTGTGGGTTTTTTTTATTTTTCTTTTTGGGTGGGTTTTTTTTTGGTGTGTTTTGTTGTTGTTTTCATGCTTGGACATGAGCAGTAGCCAGTGATGCTGCTTCTCTGCGTGTGAGTGTGTGTGTGTTTGTGAGCACAATGCCATATTTGAAGTCTTTCACCTCGTGCTTGTCTGACAGCTGACCAAGAACCGAAAGTGTCTGTCACAGACAGATTTTCACTGCAGTTCACAGCTCACATAACAGAGGGAGAGGGGAGGGGAAAGACAGTTCACAAAATGCATGAGGAAACGTGTTGGGAAGATTCAGGGATCTCTGCAGAGACAGAGTGTCTTTTGTCTCTCGGGCAGAATGACGCCCTGGCTCCAAGCCCACCATGGAGCAAATAACAGAGCACATTCATTATGCCCTAATGTTGCTACCTAACAGCATATCTGGGAATTAAATTATAGACAAAGGTGGGCTCTTTCTCTATTAATTTTTTGTAATCTCAAGCAGTTGCCGTTGTCTCACCATTCAGTAGCTTCTTTGTATTCACTGGATCTGCACATGCAGCCCAAAATTACCTTACTCAAAATAAGCTACAGATGCATTGAAAATGTTTCTGCATATTAGGTTTCACTCAATTTCTAAAAGAACAAGGGCTTATTATTGATCAGAGTTATGCAAAACAGATGGTATTTTTCTTTTTTATATCAAAGAATAGCATAGCCATATTTAGGTATGAACGGGGAGACAATTTTTTAACAAAGTCTTCATATGTTAAAATCTGATGTCTGGTCTAAGATAATCATATAGATGTCCTGTAGTGATTAAACTGAAAAAGACATCAGTGGAGCAGGATTTAACCCACTTGAATAACTAAAGACCATTGCATTCTGGAAATGCTTGCACTGCTCCCTTAATTGCAGAGATATTGGGCACAGTTGTCTGTCTTACAAATCATTGAAATAAAAGATCTTGATTTCTTCTAAACACTCAAAATTTGACTTTTGAATGAAGATTTTTCTTTCTACTTAGTTTTTTTTCCCTTTGTTTGTTTTTTTTTGTTTATTTGCTTTTTTGTTGTTAGTTTTTGTTTCGTTTGTTTTGGTAATGCCAGAAGTAACTTTGGTATTTAAAAAAAAAAAATTGTGAGTGATTAAATAAAACTTTAAACAAGGTTATTTAAGAATCTGTAAATAAAGAAATAAATAGTCCCACTTCATTATTAAATAGTCACACCAACTATTTTTATAATCATTTACAGGTGGAATGAAACACTTTCACCATTTTACTAATCACTGTTTGTACCCATTTCCATGCCAGTCGTGCCAGGACTGATAAATATCCTATTTTTTTCTGAGGTTCTTGACACTTTCTTCTGTACTTTAGTAGTTGCACAACCTTGTGTTGTTCAGCTGCAATGTGACTTATTTTAGGAAGCCGTGGCTCTGCTCGGAAATTGTTTATTTTTTCAGTAAGATAAATCTCCACGAGCTTTGATATGTCAAGGGGAATTCATTTGGTGTTAAAACTCTTCCAGACAACTGATTTCTTAAATACCCTGCAAAATCTCAGCAGTTGCCATTGATTCTGCGTGGATTCCAGCAGCACCTGGGAGTCTCGCAGGTATCCAGGTTCCTCGTACAAGATCCTGCCATCACAACAAACGGAGCCTGGAAAGAAGAGTCTGGAGGAAGCATCAGTAATTTATCTGGTAGATTTGTGAGCTCTATACTAACTCCATTTGTGGTACTTTTTGCTTCTCAAGCAGCAAGTCTGGATTTAGAATAACAGATTTTTCCTAACGTTAAAATGAACGGCAGTTTTCATCTTTTGAATTTGAACATTAAGCCCAGAAGAAAGGCAGAGCACATGCAAAGAGTAAGAACACAAATATGAACCTAAGTGCTGCCAAATAGTCCACGAAGGTGTCTGGAGGCAGGAGTTAGTGACATAAGAAAAGATAGTGAGGGAGCTGCATTTGTTCAGCTTGGAAAAGAGAAGGTCAGCAAGGAATATGTAATTTATATTTCAGCAGGGGCTGTAGAGAACACAAATACAGATTCTTCTCAGAGACATAGAGAAAAAATACACAAGGGGAAGGGTATGGGTGGTAAATTAAGGTGGGACAAAGAGGTAGGGTGAAAAAAAATCCTGTATCATGGTTTATATATTGAGTGAAGCTTATGAGAAAGGAAAATGAGACCTTCACCAGCACTAATATGGTGGAAGATAGTGGTTTCCACAATGATAAAGGATGATAAATAGAACTATATTGCCATGTGTCCTGAGGAAACCAGACCATCATGAGAACGATGGAGATCTCAGGGATTAATATGGATGATTTTTGTCATTTTGCCTTTTTTCCTTCCCCCTTCCTTCTCCCAACTATCTCCAGGAGGGCTGAATTGTCTTAATTCTCTTGCAGTCTAGGGATGTTCACAGAAGATGAGAGCTTCGACTTTCTTTTTTTTTTTCCTCTGGTTTTGTTTTGCTTGTTTGTTTTAAACTTTATCTGAGTGAATAATTCCTGCATTTCTCCTCAACACTTCCTTCTCTCTGTGTTTCTGACTTGCTCACTGCCAGCCTGTAACAGCTTTAGTTACCCGTGATAGCCTATTTGGTGGTGCCTGTTGGGGGCACACATATGGCCCATGATGGCAACCTCAGGTTTACATTCCTGAAAATTTCCATACCCTGCGAACTGTTCAAGCTGTCCCCACCCCTGTTCTGTGCAAATGTGTGCCCTAAATCTTGTCATTTCCAGATCAATGGAGTAACTGGCTTACTGAAAATTCTCTTCTGCCAGTTGTTCAAGTGTGCAGCTGACTTAAAACAGAGGCTGATTTTCTGGGGACTACTCAAACCTTGATGTTAAATATTCCTTGCTGAGTAGGTTCGCATCGACTATGACTGTAGGCAATTAATATGAATTTCCCAAATGACACTCATTTTCTCTTGCTAATTTCCTTCTTTTTTGTTGTTTTCTCAGGAACAATTTCACTTGGGCAGACTATGACAGGTTGCTGTTGTGAATCTGCTGCAATGCTTCTGGGTATCCATAATATTGTTTGCATTGCTAAGTGCAGTGAGGGGAAAGTATCAAAGCTCAGGGATTGTGCTCTGCTGAAGCTGATTAAACAGTTCTTTCAGTCTGCAGAGTTATGACAAATGAAAACCTCTCACTCACAAAACAAAGTTATCCAGGTTGTCTGTTAATGAAACAGATGTCAGTTTGCTTAAATGCCAGGCTTCCTTTGCTTTTTTGTGCTCTTCAAATTCTTGAATTTCGGGCTGAGCAAAAGTTAAGAGTGTGCTCCTGTGTAACATTTACCTATATAGTAAGAGAATGCCTTAATTTGACTCTTCCAGAATTAAAAAGGGGATATTTTATATATATATATATCTCCAAATAAATTGTTGCAGAAATTGGATCTCATTCCTTTGTTCTGGTTTTCATCTGATTCATAATTACTCCACTGAAATACAACTATGGGTGGACCGTACATCACTTCTTTGCAGATGTCTCTGAAAAGCAGGATAAAACATTCTCTGCAAGAAATTAATTGTATCCAAGGAAAATGTAAATGGCTACATTGGATCAGATGCTCCATGTTTAGAAATCTGCAGTTAGGCAAGATATCTTAAATTTTCTTTAGGAGTTTAGAAACACGGAAAACGACATTGCAGATTCTCTGAGAATTCAACTGTGATGAAAAGCTGGAAAGAACATTGTAATAGTAACATCTTTCCTGAGTTCTCTCAAGTGGTGTCAAGGCAAATAATAACGAGAAAAAATAAGATTATGAAGGTCCACATTTTAGTAAGGAATTTGATTGGCATACAAGGAAATTCAAAGGGGCAATATTTCTAGTTAATGGGCAGCAAGACATAATAGAAAATAAAGGCTAACTGGAAGACCAATACAGACATACTATAATTTCAGAATATAGGAGGCATAATTAGTTTCTTTTAAATCTGGAAATGTGTTATTAATACAGAGAGTTTGTATTGTACCACAAGAACTAATCTCTTCTATGACAATTACATAACACACTTAAATCAAGTGTTTTTCTGTCTCAGTGATACATTTGTAAGACCCAGTAGAGTGTTCTCAGACATACATACGGTTTCTTTTGTAGGCAAGTATCTTCCTACTTGCAAAAAAACAGCTGAAAGGAAAGGGGACATGGAGATAACATGGATTATTCTGCAGTTAACATTAGCTGTGTTCTTAGAACTACAGAATCATTTGGGTTGGAAGTGACTTTAAAGATCATCTCATTCCAAACCCCCTGCCACGGGCAGGGACACCTTCCACTATCCCAGGTTGCTCCAAGCGCTTTCCAACCTGGCCTTGAACACTTCCAGGGATGGGGCAGCCACAGCTTCTCTAGGAAACCTGTGCCAGGGCCTCACCACCCTCATAAGTGTGTTCTTTGAGTCTCTAGGGCTGTGTCTTTCCTGAAACCCAGAGCTGTGGTGGCAGCCCAGGCAGGAACACCTGGGGTGGTTTTCCTCTTTGGTTTGGTAAGGCTAGAGAGAGTGATCTCCTAACTCAGCTGCTCCAGGATGGAGAGATGAGTGTATCACAGTCAGCTTTGACTTTTTTCATGTGCAGAAGAGAAGGTCTGTCTATTATTCATGCCCTGGAGGATCATGACTATTGTTCAAATGTGCCTCATTTAGTGAGGGAATTGTAAATGGATGGCATTCGACTTGCTAACAACAGGTTGGCTTGGGATGGTGCTTTGGAGTAGGATGGAAAAAGGGTAATATAAGAGAACACCAAAGTGAAAAGGCAAAGAAACGATTTTTAATTTCCAGCTCTGATTAAACCACAGTCATTTCATCAACCATCCAAGGGCCTGGTTTCCCCCCTCTTCCTTCTTCGGGCTTTCCCAACTTCTCATTTAATTCACAAAGATGACAAGTCAAATGTCTGCACCCGCTCCACTGATATCAACTCATTTGACACCCTTTTGTGACAGGTGTGTGAGTCCACAGGAGCCATCACATTTGGGCATTTGGAAGCCATTGCACTCCCAGGCATGTTGTTTACCACTTACCACTTTTATTCTTTAAAGTGATATAAACCTATATGTTTTCGGAACTTAAAAGGCCATAACAGTTCATCCCATTCCAGTTGACATGTCAGGTAGTTCTTTATGTACTGGTTACGAGCACATTTGGTAACACAAACATGTGCTGTTTAAGGCAAACAGGCCAGTCAAACCCCCTTGGCTGGACCTGGAATGGATCAGCCAACTTAACATTACTAAAGCAGCATTAAATCTTCACGAGGGTCACTGTCACCTTGTCCTGGATTGAAGATGATCATGACGTGTCTACTTGCACGTGGGGATTTTTAACCATAGGAAAACTGTAGATGGCACACAATATGAAAGTTTGATTGCTTTTGTCAAGGAAAATGTATTAAAATGTATAAAACACCTCCAAAATTACAGAACATGGCACACAAACGAGACAGGGAAAGTGCTTCCAAGTAGCATTTTGCACACAACTCAATTATTCTTATCAGCATTAAGCTGATCATTCTGGCATGCCTATATGTCCCTTACACACTTTGACCTCATTTTCATTTATACCAAGGTTTCCTTGGTCTGTTGTGACAGCCCAAAGGGAACTCAGATAAGAGCAGATGTATTGCTGCTGTCCTCTCTTGCCTATTTACTGTGTCAAAATAACACTCATACCCATAAAGACTTTGTGTATATGAGTGTATGACTTTATACTTTTATCTGATTCATCTTTCACTTTTTTAGTGTTAAGCAGTTTAAGCCCTGACCCTTCCTGAGTATCCTTATCAATGCCCAGAGTCTCCTTGGGTTGACCTCATGCTTGCAGGGAGGATTTCTCTTCAGATTTTTCTGATTCTTGTTTTGCCTTGCTGCCCCTTTTCTGTCTTAGTTGAAGAGTGCAAAAATCATTGCTGGCAGCTTATACAGACTATTATCCTTCAGAACTGTCCAGAACCATCAAATTCAGATTTCTACTTTCCCAGTGTAGATATTATCAGCTCAGTGAGCTACCTGCTGCTTTACGTCCTCTGCTGCAGTATATTAGATAATTCAGAATAGTTGTGCTTTTGGAAATAATGTTGTTATACTTCTGCTCCTCTTTTCCTTATATAAGAAAGAATGCTACAGAGCTGAGGCCAGTCAAGGGAGTATTGAGGAAAACAAACAAACAGACAAACAAATTTACTTTTGTGTTGTCTTACATATTTAAAATTATAAAATAAATTGCACTTCTCTGCCTAAGGTTTAGCATTCTTTTCTGCAGCATCATTTCACACAGTAAGCAAATAAGGGATAACAAATACTATAATTCAAGCAATAAAAGAAAATACTGAAGGGATTTTCGTCTCAGTTGGTGAACATACCTAAAGTTGAATATAAAAGCTGCTATTTTCAATATTTTACTGAGAACTGAGTCCAAATACCTTGAACCTGTTGAATTTCTTAGCCCCATGTGCACAGGCAGTTCATCTGTCTGCAGAATATGGGCTTAAAATTTCTTGTGTCTCTCATGGAAACTGTATTTCTCTGGATCTATAAAAACTGGCCACGTAATCAAGTTTCTCCCCAAGGAATTAGATCCCCAAATATAGATATCTAATCTTTAAAAAGAAACATGTTCTCATTCGCTTAGTGTAGCAAATGTCCCATGAGATGTACTGATAAACTTTTACCTTTAGCTAACTGATTGAATTTTTAGTTAATATATACTGACCTAAAGCCACATTCCTTGGTTCCTTGTCAAACTGATTGTTGTTTCCAGTTCAGTACTATTTGAGGAACTGCTTATTGAATAAAGAAAACTTCCATAGTAGCACAAATTTCCAGCATTATTGGCTAATTAAGGCTTTGTCTAAGCTGGCAGCTGGGGACTTTAGGCAATCTCATGCCCATATGCACTAACCATTTACATTGTAAATCTCTTGGCTGGGTCTTAAGTGACAGTCTTGCCTGATGCTGCAAAAAATGTTGGCATGAGGCTGATCTGACCCCTTCATACCATGTGCTTTGAAATTATCTGGGCACACAATCTGTAAGCGCTATAAATCGATCTGCTGCAATCCCACAACTCTTAAATTTTGACTTCTTGCAGTTCCTGCAAATCCTTTCTCTTCTTTTTGTCTCCCATAAGTACAGAGAATCTCGGGAAAACACAGGCAATCCACAATCAACTATTAAAAGAGCTCAACTTCTTGTGCTGTAAGGGAAGCTGTGATTCACCTTAGCATTTAGTCAGGCCATATGAAGCTCCAGATACATGGTTTATAGTGCTTGGGAACAGGGGGAGAAGCAGTCAGGTTCACTGTGGACAACTCAAAATTGGTCACAAACATCAGATCAGATTTCCTTTCTACATGATGAAGACAATGCTTCGATGTAGCTCATGGCAGAGGGATAACATTTAGCAGGATAAAATACAATTTACCTTAGAAATTGGTTTTGTGCACAGGTTTTTCCAAGTCTTTTTGCAAGGATCTCGCTTTTGTTACATGAGCATCTAAGAACCAGCTGAGCCTTTGCCTTGTATGCATGTGCAATACACACTGAAGAATAATATTTCCAGGACTAATAGTCTTGTAAACACAAGAATTCCTCAGCTCGCTCAGAAATCAGCCTGATTTTATTGGACCCAAAACAGGTTTTTTTGTTTTGTTTTGTTTTTGTTTTTTTTTTTTCTTTTTTTGCCATCATTGACATTTTGTTCAGTGTCTAACAGTGGTTTCAGTCCTTATTCTATGCAGTTCCTCTCCTTTATTTTTTTTTCTCCAGATTTTCTGCATTTCTCACCATCTTCAGTACTAATTATTCATCTGATTAAAAGGATGAATGACGATTTATAACATCTGACTGCTTGACTTCTTTCAGTTCCACAGCATAGTGCATACATATGTAGTACTAATTAGCCTGTATCCTGCCTAAATTGGAATTGTATCTTCGATTTTTTTCAAGAACTCTTCCTTTATAAGGTGCTCAGCCTGGGGGACACAGATATTTACATTCAGAGAATAACATCCCTTTCAGGAGGGACTGAAGTTCCAGCTGACAGAGGGAAGAAGGTAGGATAAGCAGATTGGATCTTCTCTGCAGAGGCTGCAGCATGAGCAGCCTTAAGAGTGGCCTGTTTAGAAAGGGAAAATTACTGAACAGAAGAAAAATACTGGCAGAGATTTTGCCTGCCAGCCTAGGAGCTGTGAGCCTGGGAACTAAACTTTCAAAGTAGAAACATCCCTGAAAAATGCAGTTGGTCTCCTTAAAGTGTAGCTGGGGTACCCAGAAGCCAGAGAGACCCTGAGATACCATTGATAAGAACAAAAGACTGTAACAGCAATTTATCAGCTGAAAAAGTGAAAACAGTCTGGGAAAATAAAACTGGTCTGAATAAACTAAGCCCATCATCAGCTATTGGTTTAGATGAAAAACTGAATTTAAAAGCACCCATTGGCTCATCAAAGTGGTGATGTCCTATGCCCTCTTATGCATCTATGATATAAAAAGGATTTAATTTTTATCCAAAATAGTGTCTGTCTCTGAGAACTTCTTGTTCTGCATGTTTCCCCTTCCCTTCCCTTCCCCTCCCTTCCCCTTCCCATTCTCCTTCTCCTTCCCCTTCTCTTGTGCCAAAGGGTGAAAAGGATGAAAAGTCTCTCCCTACAGAGAGACTCCTCAGCAATGTGGGCAGTGTCAGGCCGGGTTCCACACAATTTTAGGAGCTCATTGTTATTGCTTCATAATTCGACAGGTATTATGATATAATAAATATTATACATAAATACAATAAAAATGAGCAGCCACATAGTTTCTGATCTGTGATTTGGTGGTGTGGAAGACACAGAAACATAGAACTGTCGGGCTTGGAAGGGACCTCTGGAGGTAATTTTGTCCACCCTCCCTTACTCAAGCAGAGCCATCCAAAGACATTTTCCCAGGACCAGATGGCTTTTTAATATCAGCAGGTCACAGTTCCTGGAGTACCAGGTGACAAGGTTGAGGTGCTGAGACATTTTAACCGAAATGGTTGCAATCTTTTTCTTGCCTCCACTGGAAGAGCAACAAAAATTGAGTTTGTGAGGCTTCTGGAATTAAAACATTTGTGAACCTTCAGGAAAAAGAGCAACATCTTTACCAGAAATGCCATCAGCAGCACCTTTACTAGGCATTGGAATTATTCATCCTAGTAGGCCAGTGACCTCATCTTGTGTCTCTGGAAGGTTAAGAAGACATAGCATAAACTGCAGGAAAGTTCTAAAATTCAATTTAAGATTTAAAGGAAAACATTTATTTAAACACATATTTATTTGCATTTTCAGATCTTTCACTACATTACTTTAGGTGCCAGTGTGGGAGAGATGTTTGCCAGCAGCACTTGAAATCTTCCATGAAGTGTTTTCTGGTGGCCATGTGTTGGGTCTTCCAAAAAGATTTCTAAGAAAGCACCTGTCTGGGGGATACCCTCAAATTTCAATTTCATACCTGTGTGAGCTAGATGAGATCTGGCAACTGGCTAGATGAGCACAGTTGGTAGACTCATCTCTGAACAGGAAAAAACATTTCTGAATTCCCCAAACTGTTGCAAGTTTAATCACCTGGAAAGTTCCCGTAAAACCACGTCACAAAGGCATATAATTAATGCATCAAAGAGCGTGACTTTATTGAATGACTAATAGAAAAACATATGCAAATGCAGGAAGGGATTAATTCAGTCTTGGCAGTAATTATTGACTGTGGATATTCATTCTGAAACTATCTGGTCAGATGCTACAGTTGGGCAGCAAGCACACTTTGCTGGCCCATGTCCAGCTTTCCATCCACCAGCACCCTCAGGACCTTCCCAGCAGGGAATTCCCTCCATCTCCAAACCTCTCCTGGTGCTGGGGTTTGCCCAAACCAACGTGCAGCACTTTGCTCTTGGCCTTGTTGAACCCTGTGAGGTTTCCATGTACCTACTCCTTGAGCTGGTCCAGGTCCCTCTGGATGGCATCCAGTCCTTCAGGTGTGTCAGCACCCTCTCTCAGCTTGGAGTCCTTGGCAAACTCACCGAGGGTGCACTTGATCCCATCCTCTCTGTCACTGATGAAGACATTAGACAGCCCTGGTCCCAGTGCAGACCCCTGGGAGACACCTCTGGTCACTGATGTCCATCGGGACATTGAGCCACTGACCACTGTCTTAGGATTGCCAGCATCCAACCAGTTCCACATCCAAGCTGAGAAGCTTTTTCTGTCTTTGTCCCTCATGTTTTTGAGGGGTATAAGAAAAATGTAGGTTTTTACCTGGCTATTACTGTAGACACCAGTAGCATGTGACGTGAGCAATGCAGTCAGAATGTGAAGTTGTCTCTGGGTTAATTTACCTGCTGATTTGCATTAAATTAGTCTGGCACTCCTGGCAACACAGGTTTCTGGATCTCTGGAACCTCACATATATTCTGAAGGTATTCTTTGTAATAGGCATTCTTTGACCATTTAATTGTATCACACTTGTTGACATTTCAGTTAATCCCTGACATTCACCTAGGCAATATCTATAATTTAAAATCAAATCCACTCTTACAATCCTTTCACAATCACTTCAGCCTGGCTTAACACAGAATGACTCCCAGCAACTCCCAAGGGAGTGTCATATTTGAAGACTCCTGATATTTGATGTCTATTTTAAAGTACAAACAAAAATGGATTAAGTAGCCTTACCCTTATTTTTATAGGATGTAAAATAAATGAAGTTTTATATTGTCCTTGTAAACAAATTCCACCATATAGTACTGATATGAGGGTTGTAGGAAAAAGAGAAATGATCCAGTTCTTGTTGCTGGTGTCCTTCTCTGCTGATGCTTGGCTCAAATCATGTCAGATTTCCACAGCCGCTGTATGCATGGAAGTGTAGAAAATGGTTTTTAACACTTAAAGCTGCTTTGCCAGCTGGAACCACAGCAGCCTTGTGCATATTATGGAATAGGTAGTTTTTGGCAGTCTTGATGGAGAGCCAGCTAAAGAACTCCCTTGTAATATGGTTGTTCAAAGATAATTTTGAGGAATCCAGTTGCTTTTTGCAGAGTCTCAGCAAGAGTTACAGGCAATTTGTGCTATACTGGGCCTCAGTAATACTTAATATAGTTTTGCAAATGTCAGCTGACAGAGGTTTAAGCCCTCACAGGTGCCATCTGAAAAGTAGATTGGAAAATTGGTGGGAATGAACAATTATATCATTTAAAGATTTTAGCCCAGACAGCAAATCCTGTTCTCCAAACTTAATGTAGGACAGATTTTTGCTAAACTTCTTATGGTTCCATATCAGAAGGAGTCATAGAATCACAGAGTCACAGAATATCCTAAATTGGAAGAAACCTGCAAGGATCAGTGACTCCAAATCCTGGCCCTACACAGCACATCCCTAGAATCCCACCACGTCCCTGAGAGTTTTGTCCAAACGTGTTTTAAAGACCTTGTGTTGCCATGGATCATAAGCAGAAAACCATGATAGAGTAAGGCAGAAGTATCTTAGCCAAAAATCATTAATTTCAAAGCTTAGTCAGGGAGGTTCGTGGATCCTTTATACATCTTGTGTCTTGAATGAGCACAAGGTACTACCTTGGAAGTAACAATTCACAGCAGACGCTGGAGAAATGACAAGATCGTGACTTGCTGATCCTAGAGGTCTTTTCTAACTTTTATGATTCTCTGAGGCTGAGATCATGTGTCCAGATCCTAAACAGGAGGTCAGTTTGTTGCATTTGCTCAATCACGAGAACTCAGCATTTTACCTCTTGCGTTTTAATGGCATGATTTGTAGTTTTAATGTTGCAATTTAAGAGAAAAAATGAATATTGCAAACTTTTGAATTTGCAAAGAATTACTGATATTTAATATTTGGAGTAACCATAAAGATAGAAAGTCTTCATTAAGTTCATGGCCTGGTATTTTCATAACATTAATGGTGAATGATGATATTCTGTCTGCTGCCCTGGCTCTGATGAAAGGGGGGATATATAAAGCATAATGAACCATAATTGCAAAGCAACTCATTAGCTGGTGTCTACTGAAAAAGAGGAGACACTCTCTTTTGCTTCATTTGCTTCAATTTCATTTGCTTCAACTATACCCCTAGAAATAAGTAAAAAATTCTAGTTTAGTCCTTTACTTGCACTTGCAAAAATATTTACAGATGTTTTCCATTGGAGGATTATAATTTAAAAATAGAATGTGCCTAAATTGCCATAGACTTTGCATGTTTTTATAATAACCACATCCATTGGTATTCACATGCTCTGTTTTGGTGTGGTTTTTTTTTTTTTTTTTTTTTTTTTTTTTTTTTTGAGACATAGCCATTATTCCTACAGTTTAAAATCAAGAGAAACCTCCTTTCAGAGAGCCTGGGACATTCAGGTGAACCCATTTCTGGTCTCTTTCCTTACTCAACATATCCCGTGGGATTTCATGCCACATTTCCCGATCTGAGGAAATAAAGATTCGAGGAAAAGTGATGATAGCTGTGACATCACCAAAATTTTCAGGCCCCGGGTTCGAGATACTCCACTAACAGTGAAGACAAAGAGGCAAAGTGGTAAAAATGACCAAAAGACCAAATGACCCTTTATTGCAGTGTGAGTGAACTTTTTATTGGTAA
The DNA here is from genome assembly GCF_003031625.1 of Empidonax traillii. Classification (NCBI taxonomy): domain Eukaryota; kingdom Metazoa; phylum Chordata; class Aves; order Passeriformes; family Tyrannidae; genus Empidonax; species Empidonax traillii. Next base: position 59,137 of record NW_020956662.1, on the reverse strand, counting down.
AGCATGGAATGTGTGGAATTAGGGAGGGTGTCCAGAGGGTTTGACATGCAAGGGTATATCTAAACACGGGTACAGGAGATAGAAGGCAGGGAAAAGCTATAAATTCTACTAACAGCCTAGGGAGCTTAGGGTTTACAATTGCAGGTAGGGGCAGGGTCTAATAGTAATCGAAACTGCAAGCTACATACAGAGCATTTTTTCTAACAACATTGTTACTAAACTGAATAAACATAACACTTTTATAACATGAAAAGCTGTTTCTTGAGGTAGAAAGTCATCCGTTGTTCAGTAGTTTTGCTGCACTCCAAAGGTGTCTTTCCTCAGTTCTCTTTTTCTTCAGAGATTTTTCTCCGCCATGAATGTATTTCTTGTGGAGAACTTCCAACATCTTTCATTGAAATCTAAATAATTGGATGTTTCACAGGATGCTCTAAATCTTTAAAGCAATTGCTCTACCTACGTGATCTACAGACTGCCATTTGCCAGTTTGTTCACCCAAAAAAAGTCACTTCCATGACTTCTCAGTGATGATTTTACAACCAGTTCTCCTGGAAGTTTTTGGTGGTAATACCCTATTTGTACTTTCTTCTTGATGAACAGGGAGATGAAGCAAGGATGACAAATTTTAAACCTCAGCCATGTCAAATGAATCTTCAGATATTCGATAATTTCTTATTTTTTTATATAGCCTGGTCTCTGATGTAAATTGTTATACAATTCTACTTCAAAATGGATATAAAACCTTTTCCAATACAGTATTTGTTAGTAGGTAGTATCTCATAACCAAGGAATATATTTCCTCTTGCTTAACTTCATTTTTAGACATAATAGAAGACATGGGTATTTATAAGCCATGTCATCCCTGACAATATTTCAGAAAACTACTGACTACTCACAGTATTAAAATATTACTCCAGTGATATCGAGTGGCTAAGGAAATAATTAGTTTCCTTTAGTTGGCACTGAATGATGATAATACAATATGTGACCTTTCCAATGCTTATAAATATTATAGATGCTTTTACAGAAGTTTCAACACTGTGTCAAAATATTTACTTACTTATTGTGGATTTGGGCTTATAATGAGCTAAAGGATCCTGCCTCATTCATCCAAAATAACTGAAGGCATAATTGAGTGAAAACAATTTCTCCCAGCCACCTGCATGAGGAGCATTTGTTGAAATTGCCTTTTCCCTGTAACCAATTATATCATATTTGTTACAGACAGTATAACATTGAACTTCATTAACCAACAGCTCCTGAATCCTGTAAAACTGAATGAGCATAATTATAATCCCAGTCTACTATGCCTATTACTGCAAAAGCATCCCCATTATAAAATTAAACTATTAATTGCAACCTAAATGCTGAATGAAGAAATAGCACATCTAAATTTTTCTAGTTTGTGTTTGGCATGGAGACTGTGTGGTTGGACAGGGAAACACTGTAATCATTGACAACTGAAGGGAGTTTTTGTCACCTTTATCTCTGAGAAGTGAAAGTGATGTCGTGCTAGTTCACAACTTTATCTTTTAGCACTTTCACTACTAAACAATAATTTTGGGAGCAGTGGAACTACTGTAGCTGCAGATGGGATTTAGCTGGTAGATTAAGACATCAACATTTAGGTGGCTACAGGAGGTGTGAAATAGGTGTTCAAATCACTGTGCAGCCAACAGATCCCTGGGACATCTGCAGCGGTTCAGCTGACCAAGTGTCTGAAAAGCTCCAAGGTTATCATCAGCTCTCTGCTGTTAGTGACACAGATTTCCAGTTCTGTTCTCTATCTAGTCATTAATTTTCATGTCATTTTAGAATAGATTTTAGAATGTCACTTGGAATCACACACTAAATCAGAGAAGAGTTTGGGTTGGAAGAGACCTTTAAAGCTCATCTAGTCCAACCCCCAGCAATGATCACGGACAACTTCCACTGGCCCAGGTTACTTCAAGCCCCACCCAACCTGACCTTGAACACTTCCAGGGGTGGGGAATCCACAGCTTTTCTGAGTAACCTGTTCCAGAGGTGGTGTTCTCACCACCCTCACAGGGAAGAATTTCTTCCTGATATCCAATCTAATCCTTCCCACTTTAGTATAAAGCCGTTCCTCCTTGTCCTGTCACTGCATGCCCCTGTCAAAATTCCTTCTCCAGCTCTCTTGTATCCCCTTTAGGTACTGGAAAGTGCCCTGAGGTCTCTCTGGACCCTTCTCTTCTCCAGGCTGAACAGCCCCAACTCTCTCAGCCTTTCTAAAGAACCTACAATGAGTTTGATGCCACGAAGTGAAGCAACATTAGGAAATAATCCTGAGCATTGGCACCTGTGTCTGCATGGCCTGCTGGTGGCCTGGGACAGTTTGCACTCTCTAAAATAATTTCTGGGCATGATTTAAGAGAATTACAGTAAATGACTTGATTGCAAACTGCCGGACTTATGGAATACTTACAATAATTTTAAAAAGATTTTTTTAAGTTTATAAATGGGAACTAGACCATGGTCTAGTTCATCATGGTCAGATGGTAATGAACTCTCCTTAACTTTTAAAAATGTCAATGTATGTGTAGAGGAGAAACAGCAACTGGTCATTAGATGAATAAAAACTATTGTAATGCGTTTATTCTGCTGTGAACTCTGGTCTCAATGAACAACAAATCCACATTTTCTCGGTGCTTAAATTTAAAATTAGATGTATTTGTATAAAATAAATATAAATTATTGGGAAATTATATTTCTTATTATGGTAATAAAAGTCAAAACACCTTATACTTTCAAAAAATCAAGAAGCAGGAGAAGCTTTTTTTTCAATTATTATCCTTCAAATCAAGAGGTTTCAAAGAACTATTATCATAATAAAAACAATGTCTATCAATTTTTATTTTCCTTCAGAAATGTTATAAAAAGAAGATTTATATAGAAAATTAACTGCTAAGGTGTTTTATACTCAAAGTAATTTTTACTTTTCAATATGCAGAAGGGGATGAAGAGAAAAATCACTGAAACTTTTCAATTTAATTTACTTGCAAGACAGTCCATTTTTTATGTATCCTAAACATACTTTGTTTTTGTGTGTTTGTTTGTTTGTTTTTAGCCTTTTACTTATCATATAAACAGTCTCAGGTTCGTGATCTGGAAATAATAAGCCTTAATTTTACAATATCACCATGAAAAGAATGCAAAATCACCTTAAAATTTTCTCTTGTCAAAAATGTGACTTAAATAGACATAATATATTTAATATGTATCTATGTTTTAGTAGATATACATATATCAATATATATAAATATTAAAAATATATACACTTATATATTATGGAGTTAAATAGACATGACCTTCACATTTTTTTTTGTAGATTCAGTTCTGACTAATATGTTTATGGGTTTGATTTTGATATTATAGACTAAGGTCATAAACCAGTCCTATTTTATGAGGAAGAACTTTGCTATCCCAAGGGTGACTGAGCACTGGAAAAGGTGCCCAGAGAAGTTTTGGAATCTCCTACTCTTGAGATTTTCAGAAGTTGTCTGGACATCATGCTGAGCAACCTGGTCTGAGGGCCTGCCTGAGCAGGGCGGTTGGGCCAGAAGACACCCCGTGGTCCTTTCCAACCTTATCTATTCTGCAATTCTGTGATTTATCTGGGTAAATATCGTAGAGCTCATGAAATGCGTCAACATCACCACAAATTAAAGGAGTGAGGTGAAATCACTTGGAGTGGAGCAGGACACAGCAACAGAACTTATTACTGAAGCATTATTAGAACACTCCTGTGAATACAAATGTTCTGCAGCTGAAGCAGCTGCTTGATTTCTCTTAGAAGTGTTTGGGGAAAAGATGACATTTAATGATGGGATTCTACTGAAAATGTTAGTACTTCCTGCAGGATGAGACGAACTGAAATCTGGAAGTGCCCATTTTCTCTCTTGACCACAATAGGGATACTGCTGGGCTTCCAGAGGGATTTTCCCTTTGTTGTTTGCCAGAACTGCAGGTACCGCATCTTCAGGGTTATTTCAATGGGCTACTGTGCAAGCAAATTACCTGAAGAGGAGTATCTAAGTAGAGAACAATTATTCTCTTGTGTTTGCCTATGAATGGCCTAGGGAAAGGATAAACATTTAAAGAACCACTTGTTCTTTTTATTTATGAGAAAAATTTCACTGAAGTTTTGTCTATTACATGTAAATTAAATATACACACAAAGATATCTGTATACACCTGTATACTTAAGTACATTCACTTACATACAGTTTACTTTCTCCTCTTTGCTGAAATTTTACGGAGGAAATTCATCTCTTTAATTTTTAAAAAATGTATCCCAAACATTACTTTTCTCATAAAATTTAATCAAAATGAAAAAAGTTGTTGAAAAAAACCCAACCCACATTTTCAAGAGTGTTATTGAAAAGGTCCTTCTTCCCTTTCAGGATGACCATCATCCTTCATCACCTTAATGTAATGAGTAGCTCTTTCCCAGGCCTGCCTTTTTTTTTAAATTTTTTTTTTTTAAATTTTTTTTTTTATTAGGAAGAATTCACACTGATGGTATATGCAGCTAAAACATATTTACTCTCATGGCAAGAAACTGTCTTGGTTTGGGAAATTTCTTAATCAAAAAAACACCATGATTTCGACTCTTGATTTTAATTTTTTTTTTTCTGCTGCCAGGAATAAAAAAAATCACTAAAAAATATCACTAAATTGGTATATTCTACATCTACCAGTGCCACTCCTTCTAAAAAAACAAGGAAACACAATTTAAAAGGAAATGCCATCACCAGTTTCAGCAATGTGTTGCTCCTAAGACGTAGGAATACCTATGGAGCAGGAACAGTGACTAAAATTAGCAGCATAATCACTGAGGTGGAAAAGGAACATCAAATATGCTCGCTGACGTCTTGCTTGTATGGATGAATGAGCTGTGGAAGTATTGTCTCAAAGGAAGAATTCTGGAGTCACATAGTCCAGCCTTCTCTTCACTGGGGAATTGAGCAGGAATTTTCTCAGTGGGAAAAATTAGTCTCTGACCCATCTCTTGGAGTTCTTGACTCTCATAAGGTTTTTAAAGGGCATTAATAATGGATGAGTTCTGTTGGTTTAAAAGGTAATTTATTTAGTAAAATATTATTACTCTTTTCCTATTTCTGTATACACAGAAATACCATCAACATATTTGATATCTGAAGATCTTCAAATATATCTAGTGACATCATGTTATGTAGGAAATTAAATATGGTGGAAATTAAGATTTGATAACCAGAATAGTGATGTTTGGGGCTGGACTAGATGACTTTTAAAGGTTCCTTTCCAACCTAAACCATCTTATTACTCTATGTTTAAAACTAACAGCCTCTACTACCTGACTAAGAGTGTTCAAACCTCTAAGGAATCAATTAAAATGCCACAAGTCTTATTATTCTGGTCATTGATTGCAGCTGATCTCAGTGCTGAGCATGCTTCCAACCTTGGTCACTCAATGATTTGAGACAGGAATACATAAATTGAGTCTATTTTTGAGTGTATCACCTTGATTTCTACAAAGTCAATGCAAGGAAAAGGGAGTCTGTCCTTGCTTAATCACTGAAGAAAAGTGTTTATCCAAACATGTCCCCTTGCAGACTGTTGTATGGTTCCTTTATATTAGGAAAAATTTCTTCACTGAAAGTGTGGTAAAGGATTGGAACAGGCTGCCCAGGGAAGTGGCGGAGTCACCATCCCTGGAAGTGTTCAGAGAATGAGTAGATGTGGCATTTCGTGACATGGTTCATGGCAATATTCAGTCAAAGGTTGGGCTTTATGATCTTGGACGCCTTTTCCAACCTTAATGATTCTATGACTCTCTTCAGTTCTATGATTAGGACTAGGAGGTGTTTTAATGGATGAGTCCATTATAACACAATGGTCCACAGATAACAATGTCCTATCTGGGTTTTAAACACAGTGAAAGGGTTGCTTTACTGTGAAAATATTTTGCAAATATTGAATGGAACGTACAAAGAACAAGATGTTATATTTTAAAAATTCAGTTCTCCAACTCCTCTGGTGAAGTCTATAATCATTTCAGAGCTGTAGCTGTCTCTGTTTCACAACAATGAAATTCCCCAGAGGTTGGTGCACTGTACATTTTTACAGATAAGCACAGAAGTGTCCATTTCATAGAAACGTGGAACCACAGAATAGTTAGTGTTGAAATTCCTGAGTAGGTTCAGGTTTGACTCACAAAGATGACATTCCCTTGCCATGTCATTTGAGGAAGCAGAGGTTGTCATCATCCTCTGAAGGTGCTTTATGTGTGACACAGAGACAGGACTCCGCAGTGAATCCTGGCCACTGTTTTAGTGTAATAAATTGTAACATCAACAGCAAAACTCCTGGATGCAGCTGGCAATGTTCCATTTCCCCATAAACACTTAGTGGCTGAAATCCATTGAAAAAGTGTGGAAGGAAAGCGATGAGTTTCTTTTCTTCCTAAACAGAAGTTCAAATTTTTTATATTTTCAACCCCAGCATAAACAACTTCCTGCTTTTGACTCCTCATTTCATTTCCATCCTGGTGTCTGTTTAGAAACCTGTCCCTTTGTTGTTGCTCAGTGCCTTATGACTTAAATGAAAAGGGTTCAGAATTGCAGTGGGGATGAATAAATTAACATCAGCAACATGCTCAGCACAGTGGTGGTGGAAAGAAAGGGAAATAAGGATCATTGACCAGGGCTTCCCATTTAATTGTAGTTTGGTTAATCTTTAACAATCTTCTCCTTTCCGAAAGAGCTGCTTTTTTTAATGTCATTTAACTTTTACGTCCCTGTAAGCTGTAATTCTGCACCCATATACTGTAGGTATATTGCTCTGTATAGCAACAAAGCACTGTGCATATATATATGTATCTATACAGAGGAGGAGGGAGAGCAAGAGAGAGATAATCTTTGAAAAGTACTAAGATTAACTTCAGTGTTTTTTTCAGCACAGTCTGGTTTAAATGGTTCTTCTCATTAGATCCTTCTAGAACATGTAAGCCTCTAAAAAATGTAAGCAATAAGTTTTATCCTAATAAACATTGAAGATTAATACTTAATCATAATTAAATTTAAGATAAAATAGTCACTGAAAATCCTTATATTCTATCACTTTGGTGATATTTCTTCTCTCTCCTATTTTCCGCCTATTTTAGCATACCCGTGCTAAAGCTTAATTTTGACTCATATTTTTTGAGCATAACTTGGCTAAATCCCTGGTGTAGGCGCTGAGAACTGAACAACTGGAGAGTCACTTAGGGCAGGATCCATTACCCCTGCTTTTAAACATGGCTTGTAAAACTCTTTCAAGTTCTTCGTCTGGTCTCTTTACAGTCAGGGAGAGAAGCTCCTGGTTAAAATTAATGTCATCCCAACTGAATGGCTAATAAAGCTTAAATTCATCAATTTAAATTTTCTCTCACTTTTAGTTTAATTCTTGTTCAGAAAAGGGCTACTTCTGAAGTAGATCGGCCACAGTATCACTGCAAAATAAATATCTCTTGGAGCACAACTGGTTTTGTTTTTTGTATTCCCTGTCCAGATGTAGAAAATAGATCTAGAAGACTGAAAACAAAGTGTTCCTGCTGAAGGGGACTGAGAAAACCCTGGTTTCACCAACTACATTTTCTTCCAAACTGAGATCAGTCCCCTTTTTCAATGAACCCACATGCACTGATCTGGGTTTTGTCATAAATAGGAATGTCAAACAGCTGTAGAAACCATTGCAAGTTAATTCTTTTCCTACTCAATACTCAATTACAAAAGAAAGACAAATCTTCAAGCAGTATCAGTCTCACCACATAGGCTGTATCATGCACCCCACTGGGCATACACACATCCAAATACAGATGTTCAGGAACACTTGTACTCACTTGAAATAGCATCTTTGCAACTGTTAGTGATTTCTCTGAGGCTGTTGTGGCATCTTAAATCTTTTCCTATGCCTTGTACAGTGCTGGTTTGACATGTCTTAGGCAAAAATTGCATTTTGTGGCTGTGACAGAAGTGTGAAGGTTTTTATGGAGATAGATGTGATGATGAGTGACAAGAAGGATCAGTGGGGTTCCAAAAGAAGATGCGGGTTTGAAGGAAGTTTCAGAGATGTGAAAGGGGGGCTTTGGGGTGAGACCAAGTAGTTAAGATAAAGATTTGAAGAGCAGTGAATGATTTCAGAAAGTTATTCCAGGGAGAAAACTACCTTTCCCTCTTCTTCACCTTCATTAACCTCCCCTTTCCAGCTGATCACACTGTGAAGTTGCAGAGGGATTGCAGTAGTCAGGAGACTACCAGTCTCCTTTTCCCCAAGAAGCACCTTCTATCTCATTCTTTTATAGGAGTGTAGAATCATAGGATGACTTAGACAGAAAGGGACATTAGAGGTCGTCTCATTCCAACACCCCTGCCATGGGCAGGGACACCTTCCACTAGAGCAGGTCACTCCAAGTCCCATCTAGTCCAGCCTTGAACACTTTCAGGGATGGGGATCCACAGCTTCTCTGTGTAACCTGTGCCAGGGCCTCACTACCTTCATTTTTAAAACTGGTTGTTTCATGTTTAATCCAACACTAATCTCTTCCAGTTTAAAACCTTTGCTCCCTCTCCATTGTTCCTTGTTCTGTCACTGATAGGACCTGATGAAAAGCCTCTCATCCCTGGGAAACTGGGCTCAGGGGAAGAGAAGGCATGGAAAAGACAATGGCAGCGCTGAGAGGGACACAGAAATGTGTCTCCAGTCACTTGATCTACTGTGATGCAGCAGAAAGGGTTCTACTTCTGTGTTTTTGTGTGGGGTTTTTTTGGTGTTTTTTTGCTTTTTCTTTTCCCCATAATCTCTAGCTCCAAACAATTCAGGAGGCTGAAAACCTTCTTAGACCTGACGAACTTGAAAATCTGCTACAGTCTGGCTGTTAATCCCTGGGATTTGATCCATTGCACAATAAGAAAAGAATTACCCCATAAAGTTTCATTGCATTCAGGGCCACAGCCTGGAACTGACTGCAAACATTGCTCCAGGCTCCTGGTCTGACCTGGTGAAATAGGTGAGCTCAGCCCTGTAACTGTCCTCTAAGGTGAATTTTCCCAGCAATAAAAATCTGGGCAGAGGGTAAAGATGGTTGTGCTAAACTTTCCCCCTTGTGCTCCAAGTGAAAGACGTGGCAAACCAAAAATATTGAATAACAGGAGGCAAGTTAGGCCAGAATTTCATTTCTGTAGCTCGCACAAAGTTAAAAATAAACAAAAAAAACCCCAAAATCAATATCTGAAACTATTTCATATCTGATTCTTTTAAATGAAGGAAGCCAAGCACCAAGGCCCAGTAAGTCACATACCAAAACATTCATATGTTCTAACTTTACATGATGGGATTAGAATATGGATATGTCTAGATACCTGGACAGTTTGGTAGTGGCATTTTCAGCAGGTCCCACAGACTAATTTGCTTTTACAAAAGCCAGACTGCCCAGCAGTTGCTCACCCAGAACAAATCCATGGCTGGTCATGGGATGTCTTCATCATTCAGTGTTGCTCAGGAACCACAGCATGACAAATCATAAAGCTGATGGGTTTTTCTTAAAAAGGTCTCAAAAGATCTAACAGCCATGTTTCAAACTCCATCTACCCACTGATATCTTCAAGCCTCACTCCACCTTCTTGCCTGGCCAGGCTTCCTTGGCCACTGGAAAGCAGGACACAGCAATCTGACAGTGAAAGCTGAAGTTGTGGAAGCAGTGTTTAAATGAACAGCTTAAGTAACAAAAAAAACCAAAACCAAAACCAACCAAACAAAAAAACCCCACCAAAACCCAAACCCAAACCCAAACCAAAACCACAAAAAACCACAAAAAAACCCCAAAACAAAACAAAAAAACCCAAACAACAACAACAACAACAAAAAGGCAGAGGATCCACTGTGGAATCACAGAATGGGTGAGGTTGGAAAGGGCAACCTGTGTGGTCATCTGGCCCAACCTCCCTTCTCAAGCAGGGAGGGTCTCACTGGAGTGCAGTGCCCTATTCATTATCATCTACTTCACATTAAATGTTTCCATTTCTTGTTTGAATCACATTTTGACTCAAATTCTGCCAAAGGTGTCCATGAAGACTCATTTCTGTCTCCATGACAAGTGCAGAGATCAGAGCCTCTGATACACAGAGGCCCTGGATGAAGGACTTGAAGAAAACACAAGGTTTAAAAACTCTTTTGAGTCACTTTTAGCTCACGAAAAATAATGTCCAAGAAAGCTCTGAGATTAACTGATTCTTAGTTATCCATTACTGAGGGCATGCTGGGCTAAGTGCAATGGTGTGGAATAAGAAAATGTGTATTCAAAGCCTGCACATAGGTGGTTTTATGCCACACCATTGTGCTTAATCCTCCGTTCACTAAACCACACTGCAAAAATAAATTGGCATGAAATAAAGTGTATTCTGAAAAGAAGTAGGAAGTTCCTCCTGACTGACAGCGGCTTGCACTGCCAGGGCTTGTTCTATATTCATACTTACAAAATGCAGATTATATTTCTCTCATGCTGGCAAGCCAATAACTAAGCTTCACTGCTTTTGGCATCCACTAGATTTTTGTCATACCTCCCTAATATGCCTTAAGGGTACTTGTTGATACCAAGAATTGAAACAAAGCTTATGCTTTCGGTTGCCAAGTCACTTCAGCCAGATGGAAACATAAATCTGGAGCCAGAAAATGTTATTACTGTTATTTGAATTTGGAATGTAAATGGTGGCTTTGTCTTCACCGGGTAATTGTTTCTTCTTGTCATGGAAAAGTCTAACATAAGAAAATATCTATCTTTTTCAGGCTTCCTTTGTTGCTGCCCTAACAGTTTGGCTTTAATATGCTGGGAGGTCTATAAGCCAGCTATATAATAAATACATAATAAATGAATGTACCATGTTCCTCTATGGAATTTACTTCCTCTTCAGCTGAGGAAGGAATAACAATGAATAATGGGTGTAAGATGAAACCAGACAAATCACAGCAGAGTAGCACACAGGAGGTTGAACATCCCTGATAGTTCATCTTGGTGCCTTTACATCAGGACTGGATGTCCTAATGGAATATCTATTCTCAAGCAGCTTCAGGGAGATTTAGTGTTATACAGTTATACCTGGACAGGATATTATTGGTATATTGCACAAAAGATGTTCGAAGTTGTAACCATCCCTTCATAAATCTATGAAATTCCAAAGTCAGCAGCAAAGGTCTTAATTTGTTGGACTTATGCTCAGGACATCTTTAAAATAGCAGTACATTCTTGTTGTTTGTGACTTTTTTTGGTATAAATATTATTTTTCTCCATAATTTGTGTGGGAAGATTTAATGAAAGGAGAGAAGTGACGCGAAATAGAGAGCAAAGTATCACTGCAACACTGAACTACTTCAATAAAATTTGTGAAATAAAACAGACACTGACGTACTCTTCTGAATATCAATAGGTTTTCTGGCATTTACTCCTAAGTAATGGAAATGAAAATTATCTTCAGAAGATAATAACTAAATTAGCCAATGTGTATTATCATAGAATCTTAGAATGGTTTGGGTTGGAAGTGACTTTAAAGATCATCTTATTCCAAACCCCCTACCGTGGGCAGGGACACCTTCCACTATCCCAGATTGCTCCAAGCCCCACCTATCTGGCCTTGAACACTTCCAAGGATGGGACAGCCACAGCTTCCAGTGCAATTATATGTATTTATCTCATGGAAACTACCTGGATTTAAGAGAGTTCATCCGAAACTACGCAGTGTCAGCTGAGGATGGTGAAGCCTTTAGCAGCTGGTTTTACATCACTGTAGTCAATGCAGCCCCATCCTGTTACACCAGAAACTCCTTCTTCTCCCTATGAGAAAGTAAACAAGTTAACAGTTCCACTGCCCCAATTGCAGTATCTCCTTTAGCTGTTCTACAACAAACAGCAGCGAAATAATCAGATTTATTAAACTTTCCCCAGAGTTGGACCAGGCCAGACTTCTGCTCTGAGGAGTGATGACTATCAAGAGAGGTGCCATATTTTCTTCAAATATGGAAATGCTCATGGAAGCAAAAACATTGTAAGAAACACCAGCCTCCTGATTCAAACTTTGCAATTTTATCTTCTGATCAGCCCAGAGAGACTGGAGAGAAGCAGCATCAGTCAGTCAGGACAAATCTTAAGAGAGAAAGTGAGAGTTGAGAAGAAATCAGTGATGCTTTCACGCATTCCTTGCCTCGTAGCAAATAAATGACTGGGAGACTTTTCCTAGTGCCTGTGCGGCCCAAGGGATGGCTGTGCTGCTGGGGATGTGTAGGGTGGGTGGCTCAGTGATATGCTGGATCCCCAGAGCTGCCTGACTCGGGGGGCCAGCCCTCCCACAAGGCTGCCCAGGCACCTGCATCCCACCCCCTGGTGTCCGAGCCAGGAGCCAGATGGTCCGGGAGTCTGGAAAAACACGAGGATCGACGCTTCCAGGACAATCTGCATACGTGCAGCCTTTCCAGGGCCGAATCGGAGCTGCGAGCCTTCCAGCCTGAGCAGCCCCGATGGAGCCCGGCCAGTGCCACGTTCAAAGGCGCTGCTGTGACAGACCAGATTGTCCCTCGCTGTCAGCAGCTGTCGGGGTACCCAGGGAGCGCGTTTTGCTTCGGGATCACAGGTGTACCCACGCTGCTGAAAGAAGGCAGTGGAGAATTTCCGTTCCTGGCTGTTGCTTCTTATGCAGGATAAGTTTTGTCTCCTGTAAAAATCCCTGTTCCCCAAAACTCTGGCGTTATCATGACGGAAAAACCTCGTGTCTCTGAGTGCTGCGGATTTTAGCAGCGGATAAAAGCACCATCTAGTGGCCTTGGGGGGAGCTTACAGGGAACGGAGAAATTCTGGCTCTTTCGGAATCACAGAACCCTTAAAGCTGGAAAACACCTCTAAGATCATAGAGTCACCCACTAACATAGCACTGCCAGGTCCACTGCTAAACCTTGTCCCTAAGCACCACACCTACAAGTACTTTAAACACTTCCAGGGATGCTGACTCCACCACTTCCCTGGGCGGCCTCTTACAGTGCTTTACTACTCTTTCAGTGAAGAAATTGTTCCCAATATCCAGTCTAAACCTCCAGTGGCACAACTTGAAGCCTTTTTCTCTTGTCCTATCGTGCGTTACTTGGGAGAAGAGAAAACCCCCCCTCCTGGCTACAACCTCCTTTCATGTGGCTGTAAAGAGTGACAAGGTCCCCCCTTGAGCCTCCTTTTCTCCAGGGTGAGCCCCCACAGCTCCCTCAGCTGCTCCTCATATGACTGGGGCTCCAGACCCTTCCTCAGCTCTGTTGCCCTTCCCCAGACTCGCTCCAGCACCTCACTGCCTTTCTTGAACTGAGGGGCCCAAAACTGAACCCAGGATTCGAGGCGAGGCCTCACCAATGCCCAGCACAGGGGTCAGGCACTGCCCTGGTCCTGTTACCACACTATTGCTGACACAGCCAGGTGCCATTGGCCTTCTTGGCCACCCTGGCTCATGATCAGCTGCTGTCACCAGCACCCCCAGGTCATCTCAGAACCACCAGGAAGCTTTCCAGCCACTCTGCCCACAGCCTGTAGTGCTCCTGGGTTGTTGAGACCCAAGTGCAGGACGTGGCACTTGTGTTTGTTGAACCTCATGCAATTTTCAGTCGATAAATTGAAGTCACAGGCAGCAAAGGTGTCAGCATCTCCCTCTGGTGTTTTTCTCCATGACAGCTGGTGAAAGATGCTTCATGAAAGACAAGTTTGCAGGATTCTCAGAAGACCAAACCCTTCTTCACTGCAGGTTCCACATCTTGCTGCCCCTCACGCTACTCTTTTGCCTACTCACAGAAACGACAGGGACAGTTTCATCCTGTTCTCCCAGAAACTGCCAACAAATCCTTCAGAACAGGACTTAGATACGGCAGGGAGGGGGGCTTTCAAAGCCAAAAGAAGTGTTCTGCTTTTTTCTGCTTCCTCGCCACCTACGCAACCCACATCCCCCTGTCCCTCAAGGCAATCAGTCATAGAAACATTTAGGTTGAAAAAGGCCCTCAGGATCATCAAGTTCAACCCCAACTGACATGTGGACTCACCTGTCTTACTGCAGACTCACTTTCTAGAAACACCTATAGAATAGTTTGGGTTGGAAGGGACCTTAAATAAAGTTACTCATCTCATTGCAAGCCACTGCCTTGGGCAGGGACACCTTCCACTAAACCAGGTTGTTCCAAGCCCTGTCTCTCCTGGCTTTGAACACTTCCAGGGATGGAGCAGCCACAGCTTCTCTGGGAAACCTGTGCCAGGGCCTCACCACCCTCACAGTAAAGAATTTCTTCCTAATGTGTAGTTTAAATCTATCCTCCTCCAGCTTAAAGCCATTTTCCCGTACTATGTCACGATACATTTTTCCTTTGCTATATCACTATATCTGTCCTGTCAAGATGTCCCACTGTTCTGCTGTGTAGGATTTCCCACCCCATCCCTGCATCTAAAATGGTGCAGACCAAAAGCACTTAGAGATTAGTACTGGAAGGATGGGGGGGTCATGTGGGAACTAAACATTTGAGTAGTAAACTAATGGTGGAGAAGAAGGGCGGGAACCAGAGACAAGGCCTTCAGCACCTGAGTTTATGCCCACTGCTTTGTCATATTTGAAGGCATGTGCACTAGAATTTCTCTTTCACACCAGACAGACCACTCTATCCACATAACTGATCTGCCTCCCTGTCTTTATCCACTTCCTTATGTATTGTACCATGCATTGTCTTTGTCACCTTTCATCACCTGCCTTCCTTCCTGCTGATTTGAAATATCGAGGGTCAGCTTCAAATGTTGAGATCATTAACAAACTTACAGTTGGGTTCATTAATACATTTTTGAGGTGTCAGAAGTTGCACACTCTGTTCTCTGATGCATCTTCAAGTGTCGTATGTTGTATTGGAGAAGCACATAATGATTGCTGGAATGCTGGAACACTGAGAGTAGTTGTGAAGTCCTTCTTCTAACAAAAGTATTGGTAGTGGGGTAATTTCAGTTTTGTCCCAGTCATTTTCGGTCTCAGTAAGAGCTCCAGCAGATTCTTCACTTGACAACACAGAACGCTTTGGAGTCAGCCTCATTTCAATGGCTTGGGCTTCATTTCTTCAGCAACAGATATCAAAATCCCGTGGGAATCACTGGTTCAGGAAACTTCTGCTGGGAAAGCTGCTTCTTTTCTATAATCCATGTCCAACTACTACTGCAAGGATAGTGATGCCCCTCAGGCCTTACAGTCCATGAAGTTTGATTCTTGCCTTTCAGCTGCCTTGGTGGTAGGTCAGTACCCTCATGGAAAAATTTGTGATAATTAATAAATGTGATTACTGTGATAAATGACATATGTTAAGGACACAAAGAGTCCTTATTTTTCATATAAAATGCTGGAGAAATATATCTTGCTCACCTGGTTAATACAAGAGAGTTATTTAGACTTGTCTTAAATCTAAAAATATTTTAAAAAGCATTTCTGTCCATATGACTGTTATATAATTACAACAGCACATAGATAACACTTTAAAAGATTGAGTTAATTAAATAATTATTTGTTTTATATTTCTGAAAGGTTGTATTTGCTCCAGCCTAGAGAAAAATCTTCCATTCTTTCTCTGTACTACTCCATACCTGGTAGGTGGGTTAGGCTTTTGGCCAGCTAAATCTAAGCAACAATCCAAAAAATCAGGAAAAAAGCAGGTATCTTTCTAATGTACTGACACACACACACTCTTTGGTGAAATAAACTCAGCCAAATGGCATCCCTTAAGTTTCCTGTAACTCTTTTTGGGGTGAAAAAGCAGGTCTTGGAGCATAAACAACAACATGAGTAACAATAATTAATGATCGTGGTCTCTAAGACCAGCTGGAAGTGTGAACTGTGGTGACATGTGTGTGAAGCAGCAGCTCCTGCCTTCTGCTGAGTTACAGACTCAGCCTGAGCCAGGGAATAAAAGGAGTTGGAAGGCACAAGGATGGACTGGTGAGGGAGGAGGAAGGTAAGAGACACAAGAAAGCATTTCGGTGGCAGGAGTAGAAGGGCATTCCAGAATCAATAAGGTCAGTAATGCTCCTGATACAACATATTTTCCTGGCTTTTCGTCTGGGAAAGGTTGGATATGTCCAGGTTGAACTGTTTTCAGTTGTACAGCGGAGCAGTGCCCTTGATCCCAAACCTGCTAATATAATTCGGGGGTGGGTACAAGAAGCAAACATGTTATGCAGGAAAACAACCTGTTCTGAATCTGTGTTTATCTTTAAGCTGCTGAAGGAGAGAGCAGTTAAGCACATGCTTAATTGGAAAGGTGTACATTTGCTTAGAAGAGTACACAGATTTTAGATTTTGCTTGAATTTTTTCCTGAATCCAAGTTTTTGTTTTTATTAGTATACTGGTATGACATCACATATATTTGTAGCTTTACAAACCAAAGATGAACCTGACACAGGGAGATTAGAAAGGCAGAAAAATCAGAGCAAAACATGAAGATCGTCAGTTCCTGCTGACTTCATCTGCACAATTTTATTGTCTACTTAAATAAAACAAATTAATCCTTATTCTGGGGTAGCTCCATTCTTGGGATCTTTGCCTTAACAATCCTTTCTTTCCTTTCTCCTTCTGCTTTCTCATTGTAGTGAAATGTGCAAGTTCTGATATAGAACAATCTGATTTCTTATGCCTTTGAAAGCCTAAACTGTGATGACAGGGAAAGTGAGTGTTGATTTGTCAATAGTCCATATCTGATGCATGGAGAAAATGCAGATATAAGACAAAAATGTGATGGCTTTAGAGAGAGATTGAACTTAATCTATCCTGTCTGGGAGTACAGACATTAGAAGTTTCAAAGTGCTCTCTTGAAAGTATTTCTCCAGGAAGCACACAATCTTTAGGGGGGATCAAAATCAAGGGAAATACTGGAAAATAAAAAGAAGGACGGTCTTAAAATATCCCATTCACAGGTCACAGAATAGTGTGAAATGGGGAAGGATCCTTTCACAAGGAACATCACTTCAGGTGTGTGTGGGTGTTCTCTGGAATGTGCTAGTATCAGGGATGTTTAAAGTATGAAGAAAAAAAAAAATTGTTACACACAGACTGGCTAATCTGCAGGTTGGAGTAGAAAAGATCCTTTCCATCCTAAAAAAGCAAAATACAGAATTAGCAGGGGGAAAAGAGCTTTTAACTGCTCCTCCCATCATCCCTGCCCAGCACCACATGCATTCCTACATCACATCACATACTGGTCGTGAAAACACAGAAGCCTTCCCTATTCCACTCCTCTCCCATGTTCCCTGGAGCTGTGTCTATCCTGCTGAAGATCATGAGAAACCTATGCAGCTGCTTTTTACATGATGATTTTAAACTGCAACCACAGGTTTCTTTAAGTTTTGCTGCCTTAGGTCGTGTTGATTTGGTCTCTGGCCATGTTGATTTGATCTCTGGATGTGTCATATCTTTCCAACAACTGCAGAGAGATCCCATGTGTTCCACGACCCAGGGTAACACCTGTACTCTGCTGTACAGCACATGCACATTAGCAAATTAAACAGGACTCTGGCCTTGTACAGTTGTGGATTAGCAATGACCAGAGACCATTTCCAACAGAAAACTTGCATGCAGCCTCTTTTTTTTTTCCCCCAGAGAATAAGAGAATATCACAGTATGTGAACGTGTTATCTACCCATGGGGTAAAGAATGGGCCCACCAATATTTAATATTATAGTCACAACCACAAAATCAACCTTTTCTTTGGGAAGGTGAAGAGTATGTACACATATAACTGTGCCAGGTTTCACAACCAAAGGCCATGGGCCAGGGAGTTCTCCCTCAAAAGGGCCTCTTGAAAGCCTGTGGTTTGACTGATTGGTCAATTATTCATTTTGTGTGCAGCTTCATTAAGAAAGAAACAGCACATGCTTTGTCCTGTCAGCACTCAATGTAAAGTATAGACTCTTAGAGGGTTTAGGCACTTGACTCCTCTACAGATGTTGGAAAACAGGAGTTTGAAACAGAACCCTGAGTGCTAAATACCTGCTGAGTATTTGGTGCTTGCATAGTTTAGGGGAGGAATCTGGGCAGAAAAGCCCAGTTTCAAAAAGAAGCCACTAGAGAAGTTGAATACTATTTTATGGGGAAGGAGCTATCTGACTTGGCTTCATTACAGATTCACACATTCAATCACACCAACATCACTTTTCAAATACCATCTCTTACAAATGGATGTTGTTAACTTTCCCCGACAGTAAAGGCACAGCATGTGATTTTCATCCATCAGAGGAAGCTTAATAAATCAACCAGTACATTACAGCTTCACGCCAAGTTAGCACCTTCATCATGGAATGAAATTAGCAAAGCAAATACACTGGCTAATTGTGAAATATGCTAATTACCAGCTCAACCCGTGAAATAAGGCATGAGTGATGTGTGACGAGCTTTGTACAGAGTCGTGAACACTTGGAAATGCGACACTTAAATAAAGTCTAAAACTGCTTATGCAGAGAGAAAGGAGAACAGACAGGGCTAGGGAACAGGCATGGTGGAAAAATATTTTCATAAGAAGTTTGAAACCTTTTCACTTCTGCTACTCTCATGGGATTAAAGGCTGGGAGTGGGGAAATGCGCCGATAACAGGCTACGGACCATTTTCCATCTATTTCACACCAGTCTGAGTCTATTCAAGGTCGTTACCAAAGAGAATTGAGCTAAGCAGTTCGGGATAAATTCACAACTTGGCACAGTTTGACTTGAAGTCAACAGAGTTATGGTTTTCCTTGGGTAGAGAATTCGTTCTTTTTTTGATGAATTCAGACTCTCTTGCTCACCAACCAGGCACTGACAGTGGGGCTTTGCAAATGTCCTCATTATTGAGAATGAGAAAATGATGCATTGGGAGCGTATCCCAGCCTGGGGCTTTCTCTGCCATTCACCTTGGCTCCTCTGTAGACTCTTATTTCCATTTTCTACACAAATTTCCTGCTCTTGTTTTTGTACTGATCTTCTAAATTATGTAGTGTTTTCTCTATTTAAGCTCCTTCTCCAAGCTTTTCATCCTTCTAGAGAAGGAAAAGGAGGTGTTGAGAGAAGGACAAAGTCTTACTATAGTTCAGCAATAAGGGAAAGAGCACAGACACAGAGAATGAGTCTTCTTTTTTAGGGTTTCCCCTTTAATCCCCCCTACTCTCTTCTTGTGAGACCCCACCTGGAATGCTGCATCCAGCTCTGGGGCCCCCACACAAGAAAGATGCTGACTTTTTGGAATGAGTCCAAGAGCAGTTCGAAGGGCTGGAGCACCTCTGCTCTGGAGACAGGCTGAGAGAGTTGGGGTTGTGCATCCTGCAGAAGAGGCTGCTCTGGTGAGACTTTATAGCCCCTTCCAGCACCTAAAAGGGCTACAGGAGAGCCAGAGAAGGACTTTTTGCAAGAGCGTGGAGTGACAGGACAAGAAGAAATGGCTTTAAGGTTAAAGAGAGCAGGTGTAGTTAGATATTAGGATGAAATTTTTCCCTGTAAGGGTGGTGAGGCCCTGGCACAGACTGTCCAGAGAAGCTGTGGATTCTCTATCTCTGGAAGTGTTCAAGGCCAGGACGCACAGGACTTGGAGCAACCTGGTCTAGTGGGAGGTGTCCCTGCCCATGTCAGAAGGGATGGAACAAGATGATCTTTAAGGTCCCTTCCAACCCAAGCCATTATATGATTCTGTGATAGCTGTTATGTTGTCAGCTCTTTCCATGGAGGTCAGCTCACAAGGTGCATTCACATGTACTCTGCAGCAGTAGAACAAAGCCTTCAAAGACTTGGAAAAACTAAAGTCTGAAAATGGCCTGTAATTTTGATTTCTGAAAATTGAATTAACCCTTACTCCATAAAAACCCCAAAAATTTCAAAATCTTTGAAAATTCTCTATAGAAAATCTTTGCCTAGAGCATTCCCAGTACATTAATATGAATTCCCAAGCAATGTTTTTATAGTAAGGTCACCTGAAAAAATCATAATTCCATGATCACTTCAATATACACAGCACAATGTTGTTGCCAGAGCATCCTATCCCCCAGCCCTTTGCACTCTCGCCCTCTCTCATGCCAACATATGTATGATGGGTGATATATTGTATATGGGAGTCAAACTACAGCAGCTCATTTCCTCCAGAAATCTTAAAAAGAAACAGTGGGTGCCCAGGATAAGTGGAAAGAAGCTTGAAAATGGTTAACATGCAGATTTTTGTTAACTTCTTGCAGCAAAAAACACCCTAAATGTACATTTATGTCTTTTTTTTTCCTAATTATCAGCTACCTGTTAAAATCATAACATCAGCAAAAGAAGATGAGGATTGATGTGTTTCTACTATTTTGATGTAACTTTCTCAATCTACACTTAATATAAAAAAAAAGTAATTATGAATACTTTTAAATTAAAAATAAGTATTTGCAGTGGTACTTGGTTTGTACCTGGAAGGGTTATTTTGGCTCTACTGAACAGAGTGAAGCTGTGTGAGAAGTCTAGGTGCAATATTAGGAGAGAGTTCCTCACCCAGAGGGTGGTTGGACATTGGAGCAGGTTATCCAGGGAAGTGTCAGGGCCCCAAGCCTGACAGAGTTCAAGAAGTGTTTTCAAGATGCTCTCAGGCACATGGTGGGACTCTTGGGGCATCCTGTGCAGTGCCAGGAGCTGGACTCTGATCTTTATCGGTCCCTTCAAACTCAGGATATTCTATGATTTTTTGGTTCTATGAAATATTAATGAACCTATTAAGTTTCTATCTAGTTAAGGACTCCCTTTCAAGACAAACTGAGAGACAGCATTATAGCAGAAGCCAGTTGCTGGCTTATCCCATCACAGAATGGTTCAGGTTGGGAGAGATTTCAGTGTGTCATCTGATCCAACCTCCCCACTCAAGCAGGATCATCCCAGAGCACATGGCATAGGATTGTGTCCAGACAGTTCTGGAATATCTCCAGTGAGGGAGACCCCACACCCTCTCTGGGCAATCTGTTCAAGTGCTCAATCACTGCAAAGCAAAGAAGTTCTTCCTCGCCTTCAGGTGGAACTTCCTGGGCATCAGTTTCTGCCCATTCCCTCTTGTCCCATTGCTGGGCACCCCTGAGCAGGGCCTGGTCCATCCTCTGCAGGCACTGACGGACATTGGTGATGTCCCCTCTCAGTGTCTCTTCTTGAGGCTGAACAGCTCCAGCTCCCTGAGCCTTTCCTAATCAGAGATATTCCAGTCCCTTCATCATCTCTGTCACCCTGCATGGCACTTCCTCCAGGAGCTCCTTGTCTTTCTTGTGCTGAGGAGCCCAGAACTGGACACAGCACTGCAAATGTGCCTCACTAAGGTTGAGCAGAGGGGCAGGATCACCTTCCTTGACCTGACAGGACACAACTAACTGGATTTTGTTCACTGTGTTCCACAGAGTCCCATGCAATGTTGGCAGCAAATAAAATGCAAATTTCTTTTGGCAAGACCTCTGACTTGTATTTTACTTTCTGGGTGACTGTCTTGTCAATACAGAGCAATGAGAACTTAGAGAATGAACAAACAGGAG
The DNA here is from genome assembly GCF_003031625.1 of Empidonax traillii. Lineage (NCBI taxonomy): Eukaryota > Metazoa > Chordata > Aves > Passeriformes > Tyrannidae > Empidonax > Empidonax traillii. The sequence continues at coordinate 37,562 of NW_020956662.1, read as the reverse complement.
TTTGATAAATGGATGAGCTTGTTTCCAATTTTTTTTATTATTTTTTTTATTTATTTTGCACCTTGAAGGATTAAATAGCTGAGCTGGTTTATAAAAAGCTTGTTGTCGGATCCCAGCAAGAGAATGCCTCATTCCTGAAAGTGTTCAAAGACAGTCTGGGTGGTGCTCTGAGTAGCCCCAGTGGAAGGTGTCCCTGCCCACAGCAGGGGATTGGAACTAGATGACCTTTAAGGTCCCTCTCAACTCAACTATTCTATGGTTCTGTTATTGTATGCCTCGCCCTCCCATGAAAGGCCAGATGTTGCTTCTATCATAGAATCATTAGAATTATGGTTGGAAAAGACCTTTAAGATCATCAAGTCCAACTGCCAAGACAGCATCACCACCATGTTTGTCATTAAACCATGTCCTTCAATGCCACATCCACACTTGTTCTAACACTTCCAGGAATGGTGTTTCCACAGCTTCTCTGTTCTACAACCCTCTCTGTGATTTTTTTAAACTCATATCCAATCTAAACCTCCCCTATTGCAACTTGAGGCCATTTCCTCTCATTCTGTCACTTGTTACTTGGAAGAAGAGATCGACCCCCACGCTGCTACAAACTGCTTTCAGGTAGTTGTAGAGAGAGAGAGGTCTCTCCTAAACCTCCTTTTCTCCAGGTTAAAGATCCCCAGCTCCCTCAGCCGCTCCTCATCAGACTTGTGCTCCAGATCCTTCCCCAGCTTTGTTGTCCTTCTCTGGACATGCTCCAGCTCCTATATGTCTTTCAGACGTAGTCCAAAGGAAATGAGTTTTCAAACTCTGCTAAATTGAGGTATTAGACTTTATTAACCGCATTTTCTTCTCACTTGCTGCTGGCCTGAATCAGTCACTGAAGTCATGCCTGCAGAAAGCTGATCAGCCTGACAGGAGAATGAGGCCTGAGATTTTAGCATTTGGAATGTTAGGTGTGTAGGGGACATGGGGGGAAACAGGGTGATGTAAAGAGACACAGTGTATTTAGAGGAACTTACATGTTCCTCAGTGCATTTCCCCTGACAGTTTGCAGAAATACAGTGAGACAGCTGTCATCATATAATATATTAGTATAAAACTGTGTAAAAAGGGACAATATGCTGAGGCACTGATTAAAGAGAAAGGGGGAAAGAAAAAAAAAAAGCACAAAAAAACAATCAACCAAGCTCTTTGTTAGTGAAAGGGAATTGTGTGAAAGTTTGGAAAAGTGCCTCCACTCAACTTTAGGAATTAGTTTTGAATTAGTTGGAAGTATTTTCATTCAGGCTGCAAACCAGCCCAAAGACCACCTGCTGTGAAATAAAGGAGCACAGACCAGCGGTTATTATAGCAATAGCCATAAGTTTATTGCTTACTGGTACTAAATTTAAATCTTAGTAATTTTGAATTACTGAGTTAGCTTAGATTTATGGAGATGCAGGATCATTTAGAACTGCAGTCATTCCAGCAGGGTATATTATCTAAACCAATTTTCTTATAGTGATGCAATTGCAATACCATAGTTACGGTTGTATCAGCCTTTCCATTATAAACTTCTATTTTCAGGGGCTTGTAATTTGACCATAAAAATTCACTCCTTGTTGAAACTTGGCGTACAAGGTCTGAGATGAACAACTTTTTTTTTTTTTCTTCAAAATTTAAAGGAAAAAAGAATCAGATCTGTTCAGCCACTTCTTAAGCTCCAACTTTGCAAACAACAAAAGCAACAAAACAGAAGTTGGCTGCTTGACATCCTTTACTGTCCATTTACCATAATTCAGATGAGATCCTTCTCGGTAAGCAGAAGACACAAATTCTAGTGGAAGGTGTCCCTGCCCATGGCAGGGGGTTGAACCTGATGGTCTTTAAGGTCCCTTCAACCCAAATCATTCTGTGATTCTGTGAAATTGCTCCTGTGGTGTGATGGGAAGGAAAATTAATCATACATATTGTTGGAAGGAGTTGGGGGAAGATTTGCGCTCCTTTGTAGCTTCTCTAGCATGCAAGGATGAAATTTCAAGTTTCATGAAAGAGTTGCAAACAACTTTTTAAGACTCTCTAGATGCCAAAAAGAGAAAAGATTTGGAAAGTCAAGCAGTTCACATGAAGTCACAGACCTTAAGAAAACACCTTCTCTCATTCATTTCTGCTCTTTTAAAATTTTTACTCAGAACCATTTTCAACCTTTTCCCGCTAAAGAATTCCCATGGATGTAATTGAGCTGAAATATTAATATTTACCTAAATTAATTCAACATTGATTCAATTTATTAATTTTAATTCTGATTTATTTATTAGCATTTCCTTATAAATCAGTAATGCCGATGTATTTGCTGAACCTGCTCATTTCAAATGCCCCTCTCTATCCACTAGAAGGCACACCTTCCATTCTGATTAACGCTTTTACGAACTGGAGTCTTATTCCAAACCATGTCTAAAAGCGTTTTTTCCATCTGATCTTACAATAACGCAGATATGATCTGACATTTCAACCAACAGAAAATATATTAGTTTTGGCTTTAGCATTAAATGAATCTAGCAATGATTATTTCGCCTCTGGCTGCTAATTATTGCCGTGCAGTACTTCAGAAATACTTAAAGCCATGGACTGTGTAAACCTACAGCAAAGTTCCAAAAAGTCACAGTTGGATGAAGCACCTGCACAGCAATTGCTCTGGCAAAGCCTTCTCTTAATCTCATGGTGCATTTAGCTGCAACTGAGGTTCTGTAAAATCACCCCTGTGTAAGCAGTTCTTTGAACTGTGAGATGGACTTGTATTGTTTGTTTTTCCTGTGGTTAATAGGCCATAGAAATGGAAGGTTTGGCCTAACCTCAGAACGGACATTGCATACTCCTTGAGGGGTTGATCCGATGCTCAAGGAAGTCAGTGGCGTATTGATTGAGATTAAATCAAAACCAATAATAATTAAAAAAAAAAGCCTCACCTTGAACTGTGTTCCTAAAAATCTGAACCTTGATATAATTTAGAAAGCTGAAATGATGGGATTCGACATTCAACACACATTTTGCACACATCTGAAATAAAAAATATGGTGCTGTTTTTCATGTGGGATAGGAATAGGTGCCAGCTATAAGATTTAAGGTACAAATCGATCCCTGCTTTATGCAAATCAGTATTCATGAATTTGTAAAATGGTGAAATTTTTTTCTGTACTATTGAAATTGTTCTATTTTTCAAAGCCTCTAAATAGATTCTTAGTTATTCATGTAATTCTGAACAAATGTTGAAGTAGACTAAAAAGCTGGGGATAACACCTGGATTTATTTCTGCTGGCATTCGGATCTTTAATGTGAGGCATTTAAATGATATTTAATGGTCAAATGATTTACAGTGCTTACAGATTACTGTGTACAGCCAGCATATCTCAAAAGCAAGCTATGATTTGAACCAAAATAGAACTGCTGCAAGGGAAACCCTTTGCCTTGCGTGGAGCTCTAAAAAGTGATGGTAAATTGTGTGATCATCAAATTATAGAATCACAGAATGGCTTGGGTTGGAAAGGACCTTAAAGATCATCCAGTTCCAACCCCCCTGCCATGGTCAGGGACACCTTCCACTAGTCAGGGTTGCAAGGAGCTCTGTCCAACCTGGCCTTGAACAGTTCCAGGGATGGTTGTGATGTCTTTCTGGAGAATTAAACACATGACTTTAATCAACTAAACCTGGTAATCTTGGCCTATTCTCATTTTGAGGCTGTACTATTGGCTTTATCATAATTAAACACTTCTGTGATTGTATTTGTATTTTTGTCTTTGAGACTGGGTGACTATCAAAGGTCAGCTCTTGCCATGATAATAGTTTTTTTGGAATAGAATAGAAAATATCAACACTAGGTAAGAACAAGGAACTATCAGTGTTCCAATTTTATATATTTAAAAAATCAAGGCTTAGAAGAATTACAAGTTGGAGACCATCTTTCAGATTTGGAAAATTAATTTTACGTCCCATGCAGTTCTGTAGGGGGGAAAAAAAAAAAGTAGACATTCAAAGAAGCTGATTGGTCTCTTTAGGTACCCCAGCATCTCGATGAACAAATTTAGAGTAATTTATCTGTCTTATTTAGGGATAGTTTGATGATGGCATGAACAGAAGAGCTTCAGCTTCAGTAGACTTTGCCCCCACTCTGTTAAGTGACACCTCCATATCAAACCCAGGAGCAATTGTGTCCCCAGCACATGGAATTGGCCTGCACTATCCTGAGTCCACATAAAATATATGGAATATCTAAGACTCCATGGGGTTTCTTTATGCTCTCTCTATGGCAATGAGACAGAGGTGAATGACTCAAAATCAGAACTGGCAGAAAAGAGCCTCCAAACCATGATAATTTTAAATTTTCACACTTTTTTTCCCCAATTCTGCTACAAGATGAGAGAGTAAAACAACAAACATTTTCACTAGGCAAAATAAAACAAAATAGAGACTATTTTGGATCAGGTCAAAACCGATGTTTGTTTTCATCATTTTAAAGCATTTTGTTTCCAAACCAGGGTTTTTTTACACATTCTTAAGTGGGAAATTAACTCACAGTTTGGAATGCTCTCGAGATAGAAAAATCCTTGAAAACAATACTTTCTCACACACTGAAAGATTTGCTTCTGTAAAACTGGCATAAGGAAAAAAAAAAAAAAAGCTTCAGTTGGATTCCTGAACAGTGTCACTAAAACTATATAGTTATTAGGAAAGCTGGAGGGAAAGGTACAGATACCAGGGATTATCCTTCATGTTGTTTGTACCTAGTTTTGGTTTGGCCACTGTCACTTGGCTTTATCAGGAGTTAATTTAGCTCTTGTCTTCAGGTATTCCATCTTCATTTCCAAAGCTGCCTGCTGCCTACCTCCCATATGGAAGATATTCACACATGCTTCTTATTTCCTCAGCAGAACACCTTGGGCAAGAACAAGAGTTTATATTTTACTTTCTTTCCTTTTATTGCCCCTATCCTCAAAGTCATTACTATGGATTAAAATCTGGGTTTAAAAAAAAAGGCATTAGAACATTGGCAAACACAACCATGTTTAGCAAAGACAAGCAAGGGGGTTGGAACAAGATGATCTTTCAGGTCCCTTCAAACCCAAACCATTCTGTGATTCAACAGTTTTATGAATTACAGAGTTGGTAAAATTCTTGTGCTAATTAATTGTCAAACAAAAAATTTCATTGATGGTGTAGAGAAATTAGACATCATCATAAGGACAGGCATGAATTTACATTGAGGGATTAATCAGTACCAGTAAATAAAATGGACCATGGACCTTTCACTGGAGGGACATGGCATTAAGGAGTACTGGATGGCAGCAGCCAAAGATGTGTTGAGGAACCTGCTAATAAATGGTGGGAAGACTGTGGGATCCAGCTCAAGTCTGTGCTGTGGAGCTGGTTAGTTTATTTGTATAGATGTAATCTGGGAAATGGGGTTCTGGGGTTTTTTTTTATATTTTAGAAAGGAATAAAGCCTCAGTAAACACATTCCACCTGCTCATGTCTGTTTCCCCATTTGCTGAGTAAAAAAGTCCCAACCTCTTTTCAAAGATCCTTGAGATCTGCTGATGGGAAATTCTGTAGGTCAGCAAAGTTTTTTCATCAGCATTGTGCACAAAATCGTTTCTAAGGATGATGAATTTAGATCACAAAGTTATTTCTAGGGAGTGAAACAACTTTGGCACCAATCACTACCATGTGGAACTATTGGTGTGATTAGGGCCAAGCAAGTTGGAACAACTTTAATTCTTCCAGCCAAAAATGTGGCTTTCTGGCAAGTGGAAAACTGGCTAAACCACTGCCAGATGGTGCATGCACAGCTGTATAGATTATGTGCCATTGTGATTCCATTGGTAAAATGGGCCCACAAATCAAATTCTTCATGACTGGACTGAAGTTGAAAGGGAATTTGTTAAAGGGGGCAGAAAAAATTTAAAAAAGCATGACCTGTATCTCATAATAATAACTTTAATATTATTTTTGCCATGTTATCCTCATTACTTTTTTCTTTATACAAATCCAGTGAAGTGCAAACTAATAACATTAGTTTATTTATTACTGTAGGGATCAGAAACCCTTGTTCTGATCCAGAACTCTACTGAGACATGGAAGGAAAATGCTCCAAATTCAGAGAATAAGCTGGACTGTATTCAATCATCTAAGGAACTGAGACAAAGCACTCCTAGGGAGTGATATATCCAGGGAGCAATATGTGCCTTAGATAACTGCTTCAGGAAAGCACCAAATATTTCTGTAGAAATATTCTCTTTCTCAGTTTAAATGACCATGGACACAAAGGCAGAATCTTCTGGCATTTCCCTCTTCTCCCACTGAGACTTAAAAATACTCTGAAATCCTGAAGGTAAAAATACTCTAAAAATCGTGCTTAAGGAGAGTTTAGAGGGATTGGAGGACACCTGAAAAAGACAATTACAGAAAATAAGGGTAGTGTAACTTGGTTTCAAGAAAAACACCTTGGAGTTTCTTGGTAAACCTTGCAAAAAGAGACTGGCAGAAGAACGGTGTCTTTGGGAAGCTGGTTCTGAGATACAACTATAGAGAGATATAACAAGAGTGAAATTCATTTTGTGGAGGGTTTAGGAGTCAGTTCTGAATGGTCCAATAAGGAACAGTAGAAAAAGAAGTTCTTTATTTACAAAGCTAAGTGTGAAATAGCTTCACAGTTAATGGTCAGATGTATTAATATCCCAGTTTAGCTTGTTCATTTATTATTCTTTGCATAAAGATCTGAATTTATAATGCTAAGTACTACAATAATCCAAATTAGAGATAAACTATAGTTGTTATTTGGCATAGTATGGTTAGGACTTTTCTAAGAGACACACATCCATAATCAAAAAGCCCCTGAAATCTGATAATTAGCTCTCTCTCTTGTTCACCTACTAAGTTCATAGAATGGTGAGACCAGTCCTGTAAGAAAAATTAAGGCACTTAAATTATAGAGGGAACACTATCTGGAAAACACAATATACTATCTGGTTACCTCAGCCATCCCAATCTCTAAAAACACAGTTCAGCTCCTCAGTGATCTCACAGCCACATGCTATGACACACTTTCTGACATATTTTCTTTTGAAATCGTCCTGGTTTCAGCACTGAGTCTATCTCAGAGATAGATCTTTAATCTTCACTTATCTCAGAAAATATTAAAATTTATAGCTAAGACTTTTGAATAGAGTCTTGTTTTGAATAAATCCTAAGGTCAGATACCAAACTTAGTGGTTTTAAGGATAGGTCAGCACTGGGTGGTCTTGAACTGCCATGCCCAGGTCCCCTTACCTTGCCTAAGTCATTGTTTACATTAACAGTAACCAAATGGACCAAAACTAATGAACACACAACAAACAAAGTGAAGTCGACCTTGCTCTCCTCGAGTTAAAAAATACATAAAATCTCCTTGTCTTCCAGGGCAAATTGAATCGTCTTGTTCAAATCAGTTCATGTCACCAGTTTATGTTTCTTTCAGTGGACTTTTATCCATAACGATAAATTATTCTTTTTTTCAAAGATCTCTCAGTGTTATGACTTAATTGTTAATTTTTCCCTAATTCAGAGGCCTTTTATCCTGTCCACTGATTCTGCCAATCTCAGCTGAAACATTTCTTTACTAGAACTGGTATTCATGTCCCTGTTCACGTTTTTTTTCCCCTTTGCTGAAATCATTATCCAACCAAACACGCTGCAGTCCCTCAGTTTGAGATTCACTTCACTCTGATTCTCTGGGTTTTTTTCCACCATAAATTTAGATTCAGAATTCCCTGCCCAGTAGGAGAGGGAGGAAAGATGCGTGCTGGTCATTTGCATATTTTAACAGACGGAGCTGCTTTTACTGTGCAGCTGTCGATGCAGAAGAAATATTCTTTGGGGTAAAGCACTACACTAGGCAAAAAAATGCCTGTGAAGGCTTCCATCTCTTCCACTCCTGCTTTTCCACCAATGGGGACAGAAGAAATTGTCATGGTATGAGATTATCTACCCTCTGTAGTCAGAAGGACAGATATCCCTGGTGGCTGCTGGAAAGCTTGTCTTCCCCAGACACCAACATCCTTTCTATTTTAATGCTCCAAGAACAGATGACTGTGCTTTTCAACTGCTTGGGTTTTGCTAATCAAACAGATTGGATTAAATTCTGCACTAGACCCATAGAGTAGAAAGTTTCTATGCTCAATGGTCAGTGGTGGCATCTCCTGCAGCAAAACTCCACATATTCTTTCTGGAGGAGATCTTGGCTTATGATCACATTAAATTCTGCTTTTTTTCCAAACCAGGAATTTTCTATCATAAGCAATAATGTGATAAAGAAATTAATATAAATTATAAAGTTGTTACTGAAGATGGTGGAATGGAAGGATTAATCTACATATTTTTAATGATTAAAAATCAGATATACAGGAATGTTACCTAATTCAGAGTGCTTGATATTATAGAGGCCTAAAAGTTAAGCTGAGTATGTAGGCCATCAATGGGGAAAAATAAAAACCATCTTTAAAGAGTTATGCATCATTCCATAATGTTTAATGTCTAATGTGGAATATTCCCCTGAAGTTATCCCATTTTATTGAAATTGAGAAAATATTGATGATTAACTTAAACTGATCACACAAGGTTTAGAAGTCCAAACATGGATGTGAAAATTCCAGTATGACTGGATTTACTGAGCTGAAGAGACAAGGATTCAACCAGTCTTTTGGTAACGGTGTCTGAATATGTCTGGTTTTCAGAAATCTTCCTTTTCTTTCTATTTATGTTTGTCAGGTTTCAGGTTCTGAGCACAGGGATTTGAGAAGCCTATCCAATTAAACTGTGTCCAAAACTGCTACCATGGATGGAGGTAGTTCCTCAGTCAAAGGCAGTAGCACCAAACTACTGACACAAATAATTCAAAAAAATAGGAGCAGAAGACACGGAGGGAGAGTGGCAATATTTTATACATGATGAACTGCAGGGAGATATCAAGGAGTCATCAAATCTCTCTCTACATTTGGCCTTTTCCCCTGACCACTGCTACCACTTGTGTGACCCAGAGCATGTTTATCAATCTAGGAAGTCGTAATTTAATTCTTGTTTCGGTCCCCCTGATACATTTGCAGAGCTACAATTTCTACCATGCTCATTGTTCGAGCATAACCCAGTTATTTCATATGCTTCACTCCTCAGTGCAAAGCGCCATGTCTTTCTTTTTTTTCATTTATTTTGTATTTTATGAGTTGTGTCCAACAATACTGCCCACATATTTTAAAAGTGGCAACATAAGGACTTATTTGCAAGAAGTCTTGAAGCACCATCAAGGACACCTGCTTGCAGGATTGTATTAAACTGAGATCAGCCAACATTACAGTGTATTTCAGCACTGGAATCAGCCAAAAATATGTCCCTAGCAGTGCTATTTTCATTATTCAGACCTTCACCCAAAATCTGTGTAACTGCCTCTTAAATTAATTTTCACACTTGCCTGTCTCTGTAAGTAGCTGCAGCAGTGTGCTGTGTATTTTAACTACAAGGAAATATTGCAGGTAGAAGATCTCTCCCTGAAGTCACTGGCAACCTCCTTAAATTCAGTCCACGGTCTCTCAGTCCCACGCTTGCAGTGGGGGGCACCTGTCATCTTTTTCATCACGGCAAGATGTGCCCTAGATTCTGCACCCCCTCCCCTTCCCACCATACAGGTACGTGTGAGTGTATGTTCTTTTTCCCACTGAATTTTTTATTCAATAAATAAATAAAACTTTCCTGAAGTTGCTAAGGTCTCAAAGGTGTGGGAAGTTGTAATATGAAGGGGAGAAAAAAAAGAAGAATAAAAAATAAAAAAGAACAGAAAAGAAAAAAAAGAGTTCAAAGACAGCCAGGCAAGGTAGAAAGGAAAAGATCAGTTCAGTGGGATATGAGAGGGAAATGGAGTTGTTCTAGACTAACACCAGTGGAAGGGATGGGAAATATTTAATAAAGTCCAAATACATATCTTATTGATCTTATGCATTCGGGCCAAAGTCATGGGGGTTTGCTACAAAACCTAGAATGAGAACCTAAATGCTCAGGAGATGCAGCAAACTTTCACAGGCAGCAAAATACCGATTTTCCAGGAAGGCAATAATCAATGATACCATAAGGAAAGTATCATTTTCCTTCCAGTAAGACGCAGCTGTATTGGACTGCTCTTCCTCTTAGCTGGTGTGTAGACTAGGCTTTATTAACACTTCAGGCATGATTTACAGGTCAACATCAGCTTTTCCTAAAATCAATCTAAACCTCAGAGTGCTTTCAAAGACTCATAGAATCATTAAATTTGGAAATGACCTCTAAGATTGTCCAATCCAAGCATTTACACAGCACCACATTGTTCAGCGCTAAAACTGTATCCCCCAAGCGCCACCCCCACATGCCTTTTGAGGAATTCCAGGGTTGGTGAGTCCACCACTTCCCTGGGCAGCCTGTTCCAGTGCCTGATCAATGCCTTGCACATCTTTTGCCTACTCCCATATTTTGGAGCCATAGCATAACCTCCTTATTATATTGGACATCATATCAAAACCTTTGGGACTTAACATGGAACTCACTTGTTCATATCAACAAGACTCATGTTTCAGTCCCAGCAATGTCTTAGGAGTAGAGAAAAATAATTTTTAGATTATTTTCAGTGGGTGATTGTCACCATTAATCTTCAGGCTTGGAGCAACCTGGTCTAATGGAAGGTATCCCTGCCCATGGCAGGGGGTTGGAATGAGATGGTCTTTAAGATCCCTTCCAATCCAAACTGTTCTATGAGTCCATCTAAATAAGAAGCAACAAACAGAAACAATTTATCCCTACCCTGCTTTGAGCAGCCTTTTCTCTCCACCTTTCAGCCTGAATTTCAGTTCTTCACAAAATGCTCGCTCACTGAAGGGAAAATATTCCACCCCAAATCTTTTGATTTTGGAAAGGAAGCAGCAGAAAATAGGCAGATTTCCATTCAGGCAACCTGAGATCCACAACGGTTTTTTGAAATATGAGACTGTCCTAGCCATTAAAATTCCCATTTTTTGTTCCAGAACTGCACTGCTGCTGAAATACCTTTTTGTTCTGTCTCCGGACTGATAAAAAAAAAAATCAACATGTTTGTTGATATGTTTCTGGCTGGGGGCCAAATGTAAGCATTTGAAATTTGTTTGTGAAATGTCCCAAAGTGTTTTTGGTAGGCAACCAGTGTCAAGGACTTTCTTGAGTTTTTTTTTTTTTTTATTCCTTAAAAATTCCATTGTTAGGATATTACCTGAATTAAATTATACATATTTTTACATAAATAACTTTATTTGGAAATAATTTTATCTGAACTAAACTATAAATAATTTTGTTGGACAGGACACCAGTCCAAGATGGATGAGACCTCCTTCTTGACAATCTTTAATCACGGTCATCCTAAAGCTATGCCTGGACAGAAATCTTTTAGTGGTGTTTCTTGTATCTTGCTGAGGATGTCAAATGCAGGCAGGTGGTTCAGAAAGAAGGTTTAAAGTTTGTATTTATAATGACCCAGTTCAGTACATGTGGCTCCTTTTACTCACCTGTTTTTAGCTTAAGGTACTACAGGTAACATCATATGATTTCTTGATTAAAACGGTAGGGTCCTTGGGATATGAGATTTTTGGACAAAGATTAATACAATTCCATTCTTTGATCCTCTAGATGATTTTGTAGCACTAAAAGGAATTGATAACAGGGTAAGGGTGTACCAGGCTTACCCTGAACTTCTGCAAAATGGGAATTTCACCTGCTGGAAAAAAAACCCAGGCTGGAGTCAACCTGACGCTGACACCACACTTCCAGCCCACACTAAATTGTCTTTCCACCCTCCATATGATGATTTCCCAGATGAGATTTCAAAGGCCATTGCCTTTGCCAGATAGTTAATTTTTTTTGAATGATTCTTTTGTAGCCATCCTAATTCCACTCAACTCATGAGGGAAGAGAAGAGGTAAAAAAAAAAAAAACAAACAACAAAAACAAACACCAAAACACAAGTCAGAGAAAGATTTAAAAAAAAAAAAAAAAAAGACAAACAAACCCATCAAAATGATAATTGCGAAGTTATCATTTGCTTGCTCTTTTCCAGTCTAGCTGCTGCAGCAGCTCCTCTGTCGTCTTCCACTCCGCCTTAGCTCCCAAATGGTATCAATTATCCACAAATCTCACAGGGCCTGCACCATCTGAATAACAATTCATTAACCTTCACTTTCCTCCTGCTGATTAACTCGCCCCCACCACCTCCCTGATGTAGGAGACAGCGTGTTGGAAATTCAGCCAAACTTCTTAATTATGCAAATAATACAATACCCGGAGATAATTATTTAGCCCAGGACTCAGGCTGTATATTCTATGCTCTGCTCTCATAGGCTTTTCCACTCTGTTGTGTTCTTTACATCATCTTAGTTGTGTCAAGGAGAATGAAGGATTTTCAGTTTCCCTCAGAGCAGGTGATCACTCACAGAAGCCGCTCACAGATGTGCCATGGCTGGGGGAAGAACAGGTTGCTGCAAGTCTGGCCAGGGAACACAAAAAGCCAGTTTAAGTTTTCAGTATCTATCCTTCAGTTCAAGCAGCCTCCAGATGAACCCCATGAGCATCCAAAATCTCTCACTGCAGGGCTGAGTTTTGCATCTCACATCTGATAGGGCCCCACCTGCATAATCCTGGTCTCTTCATTGGCCGTGTCAGGTACGAAGCTGCTGAGCCCTGCTTACATTGTCTCAGTCAAAACCCTTTCTTTTTCCCAGTCAAATTTAATATTTCATAAATTGAAAACTGGAAATCAAGTTTTAAACCTACAAACTTTTCTTTCTGACAGAGGAAGCTTGAAAACCAAACAAATTTATGAGCAGAATTCTGTTTTGTACAGATACACATAACTTTCACCCGGAGCTAACTCTGGAATGGCAGGATGGATTGGTTTCAAACTCCCTAGCATACTTTCTGACAGACACATATGGGATTATTTCTATCATGCAACGGGTTTGATTCTGAGCACGTGAGATTTTGAACCTGGGTCTGAAACCAATTCACCTTATGGCTCTGACAAAGTCACATAAATATGTCTATGTACCAATACAAGCTATTTATGTACTTGCCTTGTAGCTCTGGCTGGTCTGTTGGGTTTCTTTACCTGTAAATAAGGCTGGCATTGCTTTATAAAGCGAGTCTCTGAACTGAAACTTTCTTGGAATTACAGATCACACTGGCAATATCAAATTTTACCATCTGCTGCGTTTATCCGACATCATTCCGGTACACTGGAAAAACAGAACTGATTCTGCTTGATAACCAGCTTTAAGTACAGTAGCATAAGAAAATCTTTGTGAGATTGAACAGTGCAAAATTCAGGAAGGCTTGGCAATATTTTATGTATCCTAATTTAATGGTGTTTAAATTTCATTCTTTGAAGCAGCTCATGTAGTCAATATCTTCAATTTCTGCTGGAACTTTAAATTCTTCTGGAAATTTTATAAGATTTCAAGACTTTAAACACATTCAGACTGATTTTACTCTCAGGATGTAAGAGAGTAAACCTATATCATTATGTTTTATATTTATATCATAAATATCAAGATCACTTCAAGACAAGAAATAGCAACACCAGATCATTCTATTATCTTGCAATTCTTGTTTTCTTAGATATATCAGAGTAGCTGAATATAATTAGCTCAGTCTGGTAAGTGTGAAAGTGAAGATACAGGCAAAATAAGGTCTTGTTCTTAAATAATTTCTTAAGCTTGAATAAGGTTTGCTAAATCCATAAAGGGATGTGGTGGTTTTAATCTAGGCCTTCCCTGGTTACCAATTTGTAACCAAGGAAGGGGAAGTGTTCCCAGTATTCCATACGATTTTTACGCAAATCGTGGTATAAATAAGAAGGGAGGAGCGGCCTTCGTTCTTCTTCTCTTCCGCCGAGGTTTGGGAACAGTGGGTCCCTGCGTTGGTCTCGCTTATCTAAGGCTGAGACCTGCAGCATCCACTGACCTGCCACGTGGAGGCTTGGAGAGTGCTGGCCATGTGTGTGTGTGTGTCAATCCTGTTTCTTTCTCAGGCATGTGGTGAGATTTGTTTTACTAGTTATTTTACTAGTTCTCGGGTTTGATTGCGCATATCTATTCAGTGTCCCTTTTTGTTTCTTTTTGTCCCTTTTTCCCCTTTTCCTATCCCTTCGGGGGGTGTTTGGAATCCCGTTTGCTGTGTACATAGCATCTTAACTGTAATATACATAAAATATATTTTTTATATAACTAGTTTGATTTTCGGGTTCTTCAATTTGCATAGTTTTTTTCCTTTGCCCTGGGGGAAGTAGAAAGGGGGGAAGAGAGGGGCTGGTACTGGGGGACTGGGCATTTGGCAGGAAGCCAAGTCCGAGCCATCACAAGGGACTATGAAGAATGTTTTCTCAGCTGCTTCCTAATTAAAGAGGAGTCCTCTTTTCCTTGGTACTTTGGTTGTTCCTCAGGAAGACCACCTTTTATTTCAGTGAATATAAACTAGTCAATTCATGATGCTGGAAAGTTCAACATCTAAAATCCCAGCATTTCACAGAAAACACACTCCCCAGCCTCTCTTGGCAGTTGAACTTAATCCACCAGGAAGCTGAAAGATCTCTGGATGACAGGTGTATAAATGTTCATATAATTTTAGGCACCCAAGTTTTAGTAATTTGACCTCTACAACAGCAAAAAAACCCACACTGCAAAGCAGAGTCAGTGAAGAAAAACTCAGCCTTAGCTCTTTGGCCCATGCTCAGTGTCTCAGATTATATTTCTTTTTTATATCAGTGTTACCTGTGAGTAACTCTTTGCCTGCCTGAGGTTTGCATCTGGCCTTTACAGTGCCCAGAAAATGACAATGTTCAGAAAACATGTCAAGAAGGCAAATGAAGAACATTTGATCTGAATGAAACATCTGGGACACAACACCAGGCCTATGGAAGGGTTACTAACAGAAGGGATTCACTTCCCCAAAGCTTAAGCAGGTGACCACTTAGTATTTTCTGTGAAGGCGATAATTTGGAGAAGGTATAAATATCCAGCTTTAAAACATATCCAGGACATCATTCTCGCGAAATCTTCAATCTGTGTGAACAACCAGGGTTTTTTTTTTTTTTTACTAATTAATGACACCCTCATAATTATTGATTGCATAATGCCACCAGGGGACATGGGTAGGGATTCACTGGTAAAACTCTTCCTAGTGGAGCTCCAAGACCACGCCTTGCATCATCCTGAAGGTCTCCACACTTCTGGTTGCACATTTGTCCTTCCAATTTTCCTACTTCAACATAAAAATATGCAGAACTCTTTCATGCTATGATATCATTCTTAGAACCCAATAAGTTAATGATGGTTAGTTGATTCAGGTGTTCTTGGGTGTAACCATGTGCACTCAAATAAATTGATCCATGATATTCCCCTGTCATTTTTGGGAGATATACAACGTTGATTATGTGGCTTGTCTTTTTGTTGGTACAAACCAATGCTCATTCCAGGCCAAGTTGGGTAGGGCTCTGAGCATCCTGATTTAGTGGGGGGGCATCTCTGCCTGTGGCAGGGTGCTTGGAACTGGATGATCCTGAAGGTCCCATTCAACCCAAATCCTTCTGTGATTCTCTGTTGATGAACTTTCAGATTGAGAGCTGGAATAAGATTCCCAGGTGAAACTCAACTGACCCTGTTTCTCTGTCCATTTGGACTGACCTTCAAAACCAAAGTTGAAGAAGGACTCAGTTAATGTATGTCTACAAACTTGTAACTTGATTTTTATATAAGTGCTAAGCTAACTCTGTTTAATTGATTTTCCACATTGTACACTGAGAAATAGGATTTTTATGGCTCTTGAATAATTCAGAACTTTGATTCCTAAGGCAAAAAAAATGGGCAAGGAATAAAAGCATAATTATCATTGTAGCAGAGGTCAAAAGGACAAGCTGGCCATAAGTTCATAATGTGCTTGTGCTCTTGGACTCATTGTGGACTGTGGAATATTACCTTGTTGAAATCTTATTACTTAAGGAAGAGGAAAAAAAAGCACACAGGCAGTTAGCTGCAAAAGAAATGGAGGAAGTGTTAATTTTTAAGCAAGTTTGACAAAGATTGAGTTTCATATGACAAATACTGTCAGCAAGACAGGATTCTGTCAGTGGAAGAAGTTTAAACATTAACAATTTCTGTCAGGCTGTTGACACAACCACGGCAGACATTTCCCAAGATGCTGAGATGACTGCTGGCATTTGTCAACAATCCTGTCACAGTGACAGCAATAAGACCATGTCTGGAAATGTGACAGTTTTGGCTTTGTGTTCCCCTGAGCATTGGCCCAGGTGTTCAGAGAAAGTGTGGGAAAAACCCGTATTTCTGCATTGTCATTCGAACGCCGAAAAAGCACAGGAGGAAAATGAGCTGTCACTCCAATTCCCATGATGCCTTTCTGCTTAGCATAACTCCACTCCACGGCCCAGGGTCCACTGGTCCATACTCTGACAGATAATTAAGAAAGCAGCAGCTTTTTCTAGACGGCTCTTCCTCATGATTTGCATTTTAGCCAGAGGCGACCAGTTATAAAAAAAACATGATGGAAAGATGGTAAGAAGCCAATTAGATGGATGGATGGCTGACTGACAGCTCTCTGGTGTTATTACTCCAGATTTCATTGTATGTAGCCTGGCAGTTTTCAACAAGAACCAACTTTTGCAGGTTTGTAGAGCTGTTAAATGAAAGGCTATATATAGAATGCGATGGTTTTGCACAAATCTTTTACATTTTCCTGAAATAAACATTTATTACTTCCATTCTAGTTTAAGTGCAATAATCTTTCTTAGTTAATCACAATTTATGCAGCTGCATTAAGAAATATTGGGAGATTTTGTATTAAAATAGCTCTTGATAACAGCAATTATTAAAAAGGGAGCTATAGGTTAAACTGTGACATTATGCAACACAGCAATAATTAATGTTTCTAAGAAACTGGTCTGATTTCTAACATAATTAAACAAAGCTAATTCATTTGTAAGAACAAGTATTTGTTTGAAAGACATAAAGTATTTAAAAGAATAAAGAGAAACCTGAAATTTCTCACTGTGCTGGGAGAATCTGTTCTCAGTGGATATTTCTTTTCTTCTGGGGATCTTTATTTTTTTTCCTCTGCTGTTTTTCCCAGAAAGAAAAGATTGTTTTGCACAGGACTCAACAGTTTTAAATATGAAATAGCTTGTAAATTGCTACTTTCCAGCTCATCTGTTCAGCTCCGACAGCTGGTAGCCAATCAGAAATATTCTTCTGTGCTAGTGCCTGGTGGCTGTATCTCACTATAAAATTTGAACATTAGCAGGGCTTTTGTTACACTTCTGTGTTGTTTGTGGGGTTTGTTTTTTTGTTGTGAATACCAAATTTAACAAAGCACAGCAGCAATTGCAGTTCCAAGGCTGCAACTGCCTCCGAAGAATAATGGGCTTTGCCAACATAAAAAAGTCCCTCAGCTTTCTTTGGGTTCTGCAAGTTTACCCAGTGCTGGCAATTAACTCTTGATGAATGGTTGGTTGTTTTAGCAAAGTTGCCCATCAGCCAGTGCTTCAAGGTGTATGACTTTGTGGATGTGAATCATCTGAACTGTCGGGAGCACGGATAACTGAAAATGTTACTCCTTTCTTTTTCCTACTGCAATATAACAAACCCAAACCAAACCCATTGGAATCTCCTTGTTCAGACCTTGATAGCATTTTTTTTTTTTTCCAGGTAAAAAAATAAGACAGAGGTATAAATCAAATTCACAACATATTAAAGAACAGATTATACTGATGCATGTTAAATGGGATTCTGGGGTGTTTTCTCTGTAACAAAATAGACTGTTCATAGAATCATAGAAACAGGGAATGTTTTGGGTTAGAAAGGGATCTTAAAGATCCCCTGTGCCATGGGCAGGGACACCTTCCACT
This sequence comes from Empidonax traillii, assembly GCF_003031625.1. Taxonomy (NCBI): domain Eukaryota; kingdom Metazoa; phylum Chordata; class Aves; order Passeriformes; family Tyrannidae; genus Empidonax; species Empidonax traillii. The sequence goes on along the minus strand of NW_020956662.1, from coordinate 19,599 downwards.
AGACCAGGTTCATATTCATGTTAATAGAGTTAAGTGAATTTATAGCAAATTGCTCAAAGCTTGGAAAACTTTTAGAAGACTAAGAAATCTTCTTCCTGTCTTGCTTTCTGTTTCACTTCATTTTTCACTACATTCCTGCTTTCCAGATTCTAGGAAAAACCTGAACCATGGGCTACAGGACATGTTATGAACCTCTTAGGGAAAAACTTTGACTTCTAATGCAACAGTTTGTAAACATTCCCAAAAGTCAAGTCCCCACTGCAAGGTCCTTCAGCTCCTTTTTATCATCCAGCAACACAAACTCCTCTCCCATATAATCTACTATTACATTTACCACAATAGATGGCCTTTAAGGCTTTTCATAGCTTTCCACTGTATCTGAAATTTTCTGCTGTAATTAAGGCTTCTCTTTTCTCCTGAAAACCCTCGGCCTCAGATTTTTTGTTTGTTTGTTTGTTTGTTTGTTTTCAGTAGTAATATTCAGCCCCCTCCCTCCTAGTGATAATCCTAATATACCATGGATTTTACCCCAAAGTATCATTGCTGGCTAAATACAACACAAAGCATAAAAACTGTAGTAGCAAATGAATTTTGCCAACAGCTTGAAGGGGAAACGTGTTGCTCTGTGATGGTACTTGGAAAACTAGGACAATTTGGAGAAAAACACACCAGTATAGGAATTGGAATGTACTCAGGAAATCCTGTATGGCTGAGGAAAATCTCATGCTACTTTTGCTCACCTGAATGTAAGACCTCAGAAGAACCATGAAAGAAATCAAAATGCAGGTTGACATTTAAATTCATATCCTTTGAGGGGAACTTACCATATTTCTTTTAAGTAGCAGCAAAGATACAAAGATGCTGCTCATGACCATCCCCAAACAGAAATTATCATCTGCCACTGGGACATCAAAGAAGAGTTAGGACAACAAATTTCCAAATAAACTGAAAAGTCTACTAATCCTGTATTTAAACTCCTTTATTTAAACTCACCTTTATTCTTCCAGGTCTTCAAAATATTCAGAAGAAAATTAAAAGCAATGAAACCATCATTTTTAGGGGCAGAATAGTTTAATTACATGGATACTCAATTAAATAAAAAATATTTTTTAGCTGGTCCCAGAAATCATTATTTATATTAATATATATAAGTATATACATACACAAATATGCACATACATACATTCAAAAGGAGGCTTCTGCAGATAAACTCCAAAATTAAAGATCTGTCCTCACAGAATTTTAGGTGTATTTCAAAAGAGACAAGGTCTGGAAGGAAGAGGAGAAGGTGGAAAAGAGAGAAGGAAGGAGGTTAACATAAATTTTTGTTATAAAGCTCTTCCAGTGCTTTTCTATCCATCTGTTTCTTTGTTTATTTTTAATCTAAACCTGCATTAATTTCAATCACTTGTTTAGTTTCAGTGAAGGTGAGAAATGTTTACGGATCTTACAGTGAGGTAACACTGATCCAAAAAATCCACAGTGAAAACTGAGTTTCTTTGACTCATCACTACTAGAAAAGAAAGAAAAAACAGTCATAGCATAATTTTTAACTTTTTCAGCTGGAAGCAACCAAGAAAAATGGATAAAGTAAACATTGCAAATATTGTTTTCCTGAGGTTGTTTGTTTTTTTTGTGACAATCAGGTGGGAACACAGGGAATTGACTGTTAATACAATCATTACATGAGGGATGAAAGAAGGGGTGATGATGTGTGTTCTATTAAAATTTCAGTGATATTTTATTGTGCCAGGCTAAGTGATCAGATTTGGAAAATGAGTATTACACCTGAAACTCCTCCTGTTAGTAAGATTTAGGGAAAATACCTAATGTACCTTTGCCTACCTAAAAATTAGACTTTTATTCTAAGCTTTATTTTTCTGATATCAGGTTGAAAGAGTCAATCTGGGCAGGATCCATCCTTTCCTGAGAACAAGGGTCTTGATCCTTCAATTATTTATCTTTGTAAGCTATGGGAGGAAGCTGAATCTCTAGTTTAAAGTAGTAACTCACTCTTCAGGTGGTTTAGTGATGGACAAAATGGATCCTGAAGTCCCTCCATACATGGCTGTGCTTTGGGATATAGATCTTCCTCACTTCTTTCCTTTATCCAATGCTGGAGGTCAGGATATTTCTCGGCTCTGACACAGTGGCTGGTGTGATAAATCACTTTCTGTAAGGAAAATCCAGAAATTTCCACATAGATCTTTTGTCTAGTACTCAATTCTATCCAGCTCCTTAGAGTAATAAGCCTGGCAGCGCTCTGAGACTTTCTTTTTCTTTCACTGCAAATTGCTAGATATGAACTGCTTTATTATTATTATCATATAGTGAAAAATAATACTTTTTGCCCCTTTGATACCTTATTTTTCTCTCAAAAGTAATGAAAAATTCCATAAGAGCTAAAGGCAGAAGGTACTGAAGGTGAGAACTATATTATTCACCACTATTTATTATTACTAGTGAAATAAAACCCCAACACTAGAATAATACAGAATACTTTAGGAGAAAGATTTTGCCCATGGTTTTGAAGCCAAAACAAGCATAATTTAATATTAGATGTTTTGATGGATGTACTGAACATGACACAACACCAGGCTCTTCAATCCCAACCAACATGAACGTGATGGATGAAAACAACTCTTAATGTCGAGCTTAAAAGGAGAGCAATTGTTAGAAATAGTGCAGCAGGTCTTAAGGTTTGACTGAAGACCAAGAAAAAAAAATCCTTCCATTTCCCTGAGGGCCTGCAGAGAAGGTTCAAAAAACACAGGGCACAGCAGCAAAAAGTCTGATCACACAGGGGTTTTAAAACAAAAAGGAAAATCACAGGTATTCCCTAATTGGAAGCCCGGAGAGAACAAGGGGGAGTGTAGCCTTCTAAAATTCAGAAGAGGGAAGCATGAGGAAGATGAGGCATTCATCGAAATGTCAGTGATAAAAATCGATACAGCATTTTCTGGGAAATCAATGCAGAGACTGGAAGACATTGGAGATAACAGAGGGGCAAATGCTTTCTCTGGAGCAGATGAAAACTCCAACAGTGGTATTGAAAACAGGTGTTGTTTTCATAATTAAAACTCAAGGGAAACCTGCCTAAAGGGAGTCATAATAATGAAATAGGGGGGAAATACCCATGGAGAACAACATCTCATTAGGAGAGATAAACTTCACATGTGAACAGCATTGTGTTAAATGATAAATTGTTCTTCTTAATGGCACTCTGGTGTGAGACAGGTTCAGAGGTTCTGCTTGTCTTGCTGCAAGCTGGTGATTAATGACTGGGAAGACTTTCACGGAAGTGTGAAAGACAGGAGTGGAAAATGAAGATGCAAGTTGTCTCTCCGAAGGGACACTTTACAAAACCAGTGTCTGGACAGAAATAGGAAAGCCTTTGAGAGATTAGAAAGCCCTTATAATAACTGGCTGTGGAATGACCCAGTTTAGTTATTTTCTGTTTGGTTTCTAGTTAATACTGTTTTCCCCTTGTAACCAATGCTCACTAAAACCTCACGAATAAGACCCTGAGGCGATTCTGAAATCATCTACAGTGTATTTGCTCAGAGATAAAAAACATCAGCGACTCCAGTCCCTCTGACTCAGCTTGGTGTTCAGGTACCATGGAGTCAAACATCATTCAGACGGGCAGAGCATTGCTGGAAACCCTCGAGGAAATCTGAAACGTCTGGGTGATTCCACACTTGATTTTCCATAACCTTATCGATATTGTCCCTCAAATGGGGATGTTTAAAGGCAGACAGAAACTGCTTATGTCAAGAGGTGCCTTGTAGTGCAGAGGAAAACTAGTTTGGGCTGAATAAAACTCTTCTGCTACGAGCACAGTTTTCAGAGGCGCAGTGTAGCACAGGGATTTCTGATAAGGGATTTTCGGGATAAACGTCTGCAGCAGATCCAGTGTTCTCAAGTTTCAGTGTGCTTAGTAGGCACAGCTGGGATTCAGGAGCTGTTACAGTTGACTAACTACCTGCTGCGTGCCCAGGAGTACCAAATAAAGCAATAAATCCTCAAATCTGTAAACAAACAAAGCCACTATTCCAGCAAGTTCCTGGGTGGGAAGCAAAGATACACCATAAAGAACCCTGTACATTGTTCAGAGGCAAAAATAACTTGACTTGAAGTATTTAGTCAGATGTGTCTGTTTAACAACAACGTGTTTGAAATGTTTGGTTTCTCATTGATACTATTTTCTTAGAAATAATAAATAATAAGTAATGATACAAAATTAATAATATTGAATAATACTGGAAGAAAAGTCATGCTTCTCAACCTGAAATCTCTGAAGACTGGCATCATCAACTGCAAGCAAAAACAATTAGAAAGGATGAGAATTAATAATGTTCTTTCATATGTAACATAGGGTCAGTAATGAATAGAAGTGATTTTTATCTCCAAGCACATCACTGAAGAGATCAATACTTTACTGAGTTCAGATCTCTAGGCATTAAAATAGGATGTTGGAAAACTGCAAAACGTGTGGAAAGCTACTGTCAGCACTGAAAACCTTGTGGTGGAAAACTGAAGAAGCTCCATCTCTTTTACTGCATTTCCAAGGCAAATAGTGTCAACCCTGAGTTTATATTTCACATGCACAGAACACCAGGAATCATAAGAATCTTCTTTCTCATAGAGAAAAGCTCATGATATATTGCCTGGAATTAAAAGGCAAGTTAACATTAGGAAAAAAAAAATTTTTTTCATTCAGAAGGAAAATAAACTTTTCAATTATAAATGACCTTTTATAAATTTAATTGAGACCTCTTTTTGGCATTATGGTAATAGGGTATTGCTATGAAAGTTACATCTTCACTTGATATTAATCATATCAAGCTGATATAAATGTCTAGAAGAGGCCTAGAATAAGGCCTTCCTGTGATCTCTGTTCATCAGTGTGCCAAAGAACTTTTCTGGAGGTAGCACATGGGGACACAGCATTTCTCTTGTATGTGGAATACAGAGCTAAAAAGCCTCGGTACAAATTCCTCTGCTCTGTCTGATTTGACAAAATTCCCTTTATTTTGGGAGTCAGTGTGGCAAATATGAATCATAGTTGAGCAATAGCCCATGAATTCAAGGGGGACATGTGTGTAAGCTTCTGCAATTAAAACTGCACAGGGAATATGTAAAGGTGAAGTAGTAATTATCAAATTGGAGCCTTGCCAGAAAAGTGGGACAACCTTGTTGTCTTTGGTATCTCAAACTTCTCTGTTTCAGGAAAAAACAGTCAGGATGTGCCTCCAGAGGCCTTATGGACCATCCTCATGCCAGGGACAGCTTTGGAAATTAGGACTGATGCCTTAAACCCAATATCTCACATCCAGAGTGGAATCTCAGCCCAGCTATTTCTATCCCAGCAGTTCAGGAATGATTTCCCAGCCAGAACTGAGCCCCCATGGCTCCTGTCCAGAGAGCAAGACAAGTTATGTTACCTTACAAAAGGGTTTTTTGAGCTGAAGTATATTAGCCAGAATCACAGAATATGCTGAGTTGGAAGGGATCCATAAGGATCATCGAGTCCAACCCTTAGCCCTGGCACAGGACCATCCCCAAGAGTTGCACCATGAGCCCAAGAGCATCATCCAAAGACAGCAAAACCAGTGTGTCCTACATAATCACTTTTTATTGCAGCCATGGGATAACAATTGCTGTGAATCTGGAATCATAGAATCATTACGGCTGGAAAAGCCCTCTAAAGATCTTCAACTCCAATGGTTCCCCTGTCACTAAACATGTCCCCAAGTACCACATCTTCGTGTCTTTTAAATCCCTCCAGAGATAGTGATTCCACCCCTTCCCTGAGCAGCCTCTTACAGTGCCACTCTTTTAATGGAGAAGTTTTTCCTAAAATCCAATCCCTTCGGTTGTTCCATGCCATGCATTTGCATTGAAATAACTTGTTCTTCCCTGCATTCTTATTGCAGATAATCCAATAGACCCCCTCCCAAACCAGGGCACTCTTTCCTCTAGCACAATGGCAGTCAAATTCTGTCAGTCATTTCCCTCTGTCCTCTCCAGAAAACAATTCTCTGAAGAGAAATCCGTGCTGCAAACATGGAAGTAATCCAAAAATCAGGAGTAGAACTTTAATACAATCCTGTACATTATAAAGGACTAAATCATGAAAACATTGTTGCTTGAATTTCACTCACTTTTTGCTCACGTCATATTACTCCCTTCAAGAAGATTGTACAACAGTAAGTATAAGTACTATATTTATCTATACAGAGGAAATGAAACTAATTTTAGTCTAGTCAGACTAAGTATGCTTAAATAACCATTTTTTTATCTTCTAGATTTTCAACTAGTTACTCCAAGTTTTCTCAGTTTCCTTATGAATTTGGGTTGTAAAAGAAAAAAAAATCATAAAAGGAAAAACCAGAATTTTCTGTAGCACTCTTAAATTCCAATGCAGCAAGAAGGGCAGTTGGCGTCAGTGATTTCAAAGAAGTTTCATGAAGAATGTTTTTAATCTGCAGCTGTGCTACTAAAGCAGAGCCAGCCCCAGGTCCCAGCACTGCCATGTGGCAAACTGCACTGTTCATTGCTGGAATGATTGCTGGACTCACTGTTTGGTTTTGGCCCATTCCAACCGCCGAAAAAAACCACGTAGCATCTGGTGATTTGCACAGAAGGATCATGGCTGGTAGGAAATTCAGTCATTGGTTGTGGGGGATGAGTAAGGATGATCTGTGTGGATGTGAACTCTCTGTCTTGGAACAGGGAAAAGTTACTGAAGCATTTTATAGTCATAAAATTATAGTACGGTAATACATTGTTATTAAAATTAATGACTAGCATAATAATAAAAGGTTAAAGTTATTTTATTACTCGTATAGTCACATCAAATATACCTCTAGTGTGAAAGCCTGTTCCTGGGTAGTTACTGTTAAAAGAGTCATGATAAAACCAGCAAGAACAGGGCTGGTACAGACAGGCATTTCTCCAGCACATCCTCCAGACCCCAGCAGCTGATGGCCTGGGGCATTCCTGACCCACTGACTGTGCTGACTGAAAAATCCTTCCTGGCTTTTGGGGTCAGAGAACTGCAGAGTCATTCAGGGGCTGGAAATTTGCCTGTCCATGAAATAACATTTAATTGGCCAAAGTAGCAGCCAAGCCCAATGTGATGGCCATGGATACCTAAGCTGTGGAGAGAGCAGAGAAGGGAGATGTGCTGCAGTCCAACAGGAATGTGATGTGATGAGGATATGCTGCAGGAGCAGCTGATAGCCACAATCAACACTGGAGAGTTTGTGGTCTGTGCACACAGTAAAAAGGTTTTGTCTGATCAGAGGCATACAGAGATTAAATGATTTACCCCATCTGGAACTGTGGGCTGACTGAATATTTGTGTCCTGACCAGGAATTTCTTTCCACTATTTTTGCCTTAAGATTATCCTTAGTCAGATTTATAAGAGTCAAACTGCTTCACACACTGACCACTGACACATAATAATTTATAAGGAGCCTTGCAAATAAACCTGTGTCTTTATGTGTGAGGGACTGAATGTCCTGCAGGAATTTGGAGGAAGTATTTGAAAAATCACAGAATGGAGAGAGCTACTTGAACTAGACCTTAAGGCTTAGGAATATAGGAAATATTTGTAAATGCATATTAGCAGGAAAATGCAATGACAGCAAACCCTCTGAATCAGTCATCATACACTCATTTTAACAGACCTGCCAAAACTCCTAATTAAGGCCTCCCTTGGGACTCTTATTTTCTCTCTCATTATCCTGATAAAGTGGACACCAATGAGTCCCTTAATGAGGATTAAACTGTAGGCTTTAGTTGAATTTGCATCTCACATTTTCTATTGATGAGTCTCTCCTGAAATTTCCCCCATACACTTGCCTGTTTCTAATTCAGAATTCAAAATACTGTATGAAAAATCTGGTAATAGACTCCCACTGCTTTGCCTAATGATTGTCCAAAAAATAAGAGATAAAAATCATCTGTTTTGTGAGACACGGTGTTTTCCCATCCACAGGCCAACAGTGTGTGTCATATTGCTGTGTCTCTGGCTTAAAAGGGACAGCTGCTCCAGGGATCTGGAAACACTCTCTTTAGTTTTTAACAGAAGGAAAAACTGAAGCGGAAGCAGATGTTTGTGACTGTATCATGTGTGAGATAAGGCCTTTGGAGACTTAATTTTTTTTTTTTTTCCCGAAAGCAAGTGTTTAAAGTCTCATTTTCCTTAAAGGAATTTTGATTTCGTGCCTGACCCAAGAAATATGCTCTGTGTAAATTCACATGACGGAGCTCCTTGCTGATGGTTTTAGTCAGCACTGGGCTAAGTCATGAGGTCGTTCTGAGCAGAGAGGTGATCCACAGACAGCTCTTCTCTACCTCCTCCACAACTATGCTCTTAGTTGAAAGGTAGCATCAATAAAGTCCATGTCCACACTATGGCCAGGAGCCTTCTAGGTCCTGGGAGACAGGAAGATTACCTGCTAGAAGCCAGACCAAAAAAAAGGTTGCTGAGCATTCCTAAAATCCACAAGTCTTGAATCAGTGTCTCAATTTATCCAGAGTGTTCAACAGAACATAATTAACATCTTCTAAATAAAGTTTATATCTGTGCTGCAGAGATCTGTGAACCAAGAAGCTCATTTCTTTCTGAGGATTCCTTGCTCTTCAAAATGGACAAGGATGAACACTGACACTCACAGTAGCTTCTCAAATTCTTATCTTAATCTGTCCATTGACATCTGACTGCAGGTTGTTGAGACACCGAGCTTCAGAAGAGACAGACAAGTACAAGCAAGGATGGTTTTCAACTAAAAGATGAGAGATTTGAATTAGACATTATGAGGAAATTCTTCCCTGTGAGGGTGGTGAGGCCCTGGTATAGGTTACCCAGAGAAGCTGTGGCTGCCCCATCCCTGGAAGTGTTCAAGGCCAGGTTGGACAGGGCTTGGAGCAACCTGGGATAGTGGAAGGTGTCCCTGTCCATGACAGGGGTTTTGGAATGAGATGATCATTAAGACCCCTTCCAATCCAAACCATTCTGTGATTCTCTGATTCTCTGATTTAGTGATCTTATTTAAGACACTCTCAAGGGTGTTTTTGCATTTGTGTGGCCTGACACACTGTCTTTTTCAGTGGCTGGGAGTGGAAAAAAATATTAAGAAATATCTTCCATCATTTTTTCATGTCATCATCTGCCAGATCTGAGTTGTGAAGCACATCTATGAATGATTTTGCTATGTAAGTAAGATCAGTGTTCCTAGTTAGGTTCGTATAAGAAATATGACACAAATTGTAACCACAATAAAAACAGTGAGCCATGTGAAAGCAAATCACAGACCTCAGGCAAAGCCAGAGGAAATATACAGGAAGACTTCAGTCACAGAGACAGTTTTTTTCCAACTTTGACATAATTGCCCACAAAACAATGTCAGAGAGAGCTTTTTTTAAAAAAAGTATTTCTTTCCCATCCAGCAAGAGCTGCCATGATCAGAGTTCTGCTCTCTGTGTGCTGTGATGCCAAAGCAGTAATCACCTCACAGTGGGGCTTTCTGTCCAAAAAGGTTCCCCCATACACATGAGAGCAGTGGGGGTCATAGGGGATGCCCAGTCTTAGGTGTGTTCCAGCAGTTGGAGGGAAGGGTGTTTTGACACAAGCATTTTCTTCTTCCCATTTTGTGGCAAGAAATGAGTCACACTTATTCAGCAAACTGTATATGTTTCAGAATTTTTTTTTTTTTGTTTGTTTGTTTTAATTGAATAGATAGAAAACATGGAAGGAATGGTCTTGGTGCAACAGTGAAGTGGATCCAATGAAGGAACAGCTCAGAGATTTAAAGCAAATTAGACAAAGTCTCTCATCATAGAACAGGCAGTCAGACCATGGAATTCCCTCTTTCCAGACACTGATATCAGATATTAAAAGTGCTAAATCTTCAGATAGTTTCAAGTGCTGTCTCTACAACTTTGTAGACAAGTTCATTGAGTTAAGTAGAAAGCATTATTTCAAGCTCATGAAACCCCTGAGCCCTAAGTTATTGTACACTGGGAGAGAATTCTGAAGAAATATTGTACATAGAAATTAATTTCTGGCTCCTATTGGAGAGAGGATACTAGTCTGATTCAGAACAGTGATTTTTTTTTTTTCTTTTGTATCAACGTTTCACTTGGTGTTGCAATGGGCAACATTTTGTCTTCTCAGTCCTAAACTCTCAAATAAGGGTTATCTCTACACAAAATTTAAAATAGAAAAGGAAAAAGAAACCATAAACTTTGTTCTTTCTGATCAATTCAAGCTGACTTTTGTTTTGATTTTCTTTTTCAGCATTGAATTGATAAATATGTTATTTGCAGTCGAAGCTAAAATTTGCTTTTCTTAGTTTAGTCACGAAATCATTTGCACTTGAATTTAAGCAGGTTTGCACAATGACAATCTGTTGTGCTTCTTAATTTGGGAATTAGGGATCTTAGAGGAACCCTACTGTTTACCAGCCTCAGTAAAATATCAATGTCATTGTTCGTGACATCTTCCTTCTAAACAGTTTCGCACTAGCAGAACTGAGGTGTCTGAAATTAATGGATAATCAGACTATTGACATCAAGGAATTTTTAGCCCTAACTCTGAGGCTGGAAAAGAATGATTTTGAATTACAGGATGACACTGGGAAATAGATTGGATGAGCTTGTCCCTACCTTACGTTGCAGGAAGTCATTTACAGCAGCACCAAGTGGGATTGATGTGCTTACATTGCCATCACTTAGAGAATCATAGAATTATGGCTTGGGTTGGAAGGGATCCTTAATACTATGGAGTTCCAACTCCCCTACCATGGGCTAGTGGCAGCTTCCACTAGACCAAATTACTCAGAGCATCATCCAGCCTCGTCATGAACACTTCCAGGGATGGGGGGTCCACAGTTTCTCTGGGCAACCTGTGTCAGGGCCTTACCACTCTCACAGAGAAGAATTTCTTCCCAATATCTAATCTAAACTTAACCTCCTTCAGCTGAAGACCATTCCCCCTTGCCCTATTGCTACATACCCTTGTAAAAAATGCCACTCCAACCTTCTTGTAAGCTTCCTTTAGGTACTGGAAGGTGCTATAAGATCTCCTCAAATCCTTCTCTTCTCTAGGCTGAATAACCCCAGTTCTCCCACCCTGTATTCTCTGAGCATCTTCGTGGCCCTAAGCATTGTAGATATCTAAATCTGAGCTAGATGCCTTCAACACTCCTCAAATCCATGTCAAAAATACGAGCACTGCCAAGGTAGATAGTGTTTTCTAGAGGAGGTCAGAAAATGTGCTCCACAAGAGCCTGTATGTCCCATTTAAAGAGAGTGCAACTGTCTCAGAAATAAACTCATTCAGTGAGCAGTGAAGAACACCATGCTGATCATCTCCAAGTCTTCTCTGCATTTGCTTAATATTCACATCTAAAAGTCAAAGATTGGTTGACATCAGGGCCTACTCTGTCTAGTTTGATGTCGAGAATGAGTACAATGCACCTGAATGCCCCAGTTTTGATTCAAACACAGTTTTTTTTGCATGTGCTCATCTGAAAAACAAAGCTTTGTTCATCTGTTATTTACACAAATGGAGATTATGGTATAATGACAAAGATCATCTCCATATGACAGAGAGAACCAATATCACATGAGTGTCATTCCTATAACAATAAATTTTAGAGCACCAGACATGTTTCAGAGAAGTCACATTTTATTTTATTTCATCA